>NC_081556.1:154504558-154804558 GCF_963082655.1 Stomoxys calcitrans | reverse complement strand
AATTCAATAAGTTATATTTTTCTAATATAATCTTCTAATATTTTTTTTATAAAAATTTGTATCATATTTCTAAAATAAAGCTCCAAAAATTTTGTCTCCAAAACAAAATTTGGTCAACATTTTATTTCCTTAGTTTTTTTTTTTTAATTTATTTTAATTTTTCTTTATTTCAATTCTTTTGGAATTTTATATCCATTTTTCTATAGAAAATTTTATCAAAAGTTTAAAAATTTTTTTTTTAATTTGTGGTAAAAAAAAATTATGTTAATTTTTTAGAAATTTTATCTTAAAACTTTGAAAATTTTGTCGAAATTTTCGTAGGAAAATTTGTAAAAAAATTTTATTTAAGTTAAAAAAAAAATTATCTTAATTTTCTAGAAATTTTGTCTTTAAACTACTTTTAAAAATTTTATTTAAAAAAAAAAGACTAGCTGAGCCAGGCCCACTCCGCTGAGCCTTCTTCCACCCTCCTATACCTTATATTGAACCCTATATTGTCATGGATGATAAATAAGTACTATTTGGGGATTGAGTTGAATCAAATTCGTGCTCTACTCCCAAATACTTTTATTTATGCACATATTACGATTTTAGGTAAATATGTCCTGTTTGGGGGAGTTTTGGTGGTGGGGCCCCTAAAATAGACATAAGATTCCTGTCCTACTCTCAACTACCTTTAACTTGAGGACCATATTACCATGGTCATTGAATAAGTCCAGAATGGAACATGTTTTTGGGGTGAGGCGAAATCCCATACACTTGGTCCCGAAAGGTTATATGTTTTACCAATTCCGTTATGGTTATGGTTATACCAATTCCGTGCCTTTTCCCAATTTTTTTTCATTTGAGCCCCATATTGCCATTGATGGTAATACGTCTGGTTTAGGGGGAGTTTAGAGGGTGGGGCGTCCCCCCAACCACTTGTTCCCGAAATTGGATATCTGATTCATTTTCTATTCTCAAATAAATTGGACGTCCAAACTCCCAATGTTGGGCGGCCCCCTAATAATGTACTCCCGAATACCTTTCATTTGAGTCTTATATTGACATGAACGTCTAATATGTCTGTTTCTAGGAATTTTGGGGTTGTAGCAGCCCCCTGGATACTTCGACCAATTTTTTAATAAAATATTTGTATTTTACTCTCTAATACGTTTCAATTGATATCCATATCGTCCCCATCGGTTCACTTTTGGTTTTGGGTGGCGGTTTTGTGGTCAGGGGCGGAGTACACCCCCCTTAAGATATCAAAAAATTAAGTTCCCTATTTACCGCAGGACTATTCTGCACCGTGTGTAAAATTTTTAAGAAAATCGGTTAAGCCATTTGAAAGTCTATACGGAACGTACAACATACCAGTTGATGTTATATATATTAAGGGTGATTTTTTAGCTATTAGCTTTTCGGCAACATTGGTTTAAACAGCTCACGCACGTTTTGTGTTTTGTTTCACTGTCAAATATCTTCAGTTTTGTCTTGAATTTTATTATCAATATGCGTGCTTTGTTGAGAAAGTTCACCGCTCTAAAATTGTGTTCAGTTTGGCTCGGAGGCCACCGTAGCGCAGTGGTTAGCATATCCGCCTATGACTTTGAACGCCTGGTTTCTAATCCTGACAGGAACATCAGAAAATTTTTCTCCTCCTAATGCTGGCAACATTTGTGAGGTTTTTTGCCATGTAAAAACTTCTCCTCACAGAGGTGTCGCTCAGCGGCACGCTGTTCGGACTCGACTATAAAAAGGAGTTCCCTTATCAATGAACTTAAAATTAAATAGCACAGCACTCATTGATTTGTGAGAAGTTTGCCCCAGTTCCTTAGTGGAATGTTCAAGGGCAAATTTGCATTTGGGTACGTAAATAAGCAGAATTGTCGATTTTGGAGATCAGCCAGAAGCACTGCAAAAGCTACCAATGCATCCAGAAAAAGTCACAATTAGATGCGGTTTATGGGCTGGTGGCATCATTGGGCCGTACTTCCTCAAAGAGGATGTGAATCGTAGCGTGAGATGATATCTATTTTTTTTGCCCAAAATGCAATGGTGCCACATGCCACACAGCACGCGTAACAATGGACTTATTGAGAGGCAAGTTCGGTGAACATTTTATTTCACGTTCGGGATCGGTCAATTGGCCGCCTAGATCGTGCGATTTAACGCCTTTTAACTATTTTTTGTGAGGCTATGTTAATGCTCATGTCTATACAGACACGCCCGCTTCTATTGACGCATTGGAAGACAACATTGAAGCATTTATGCGTGAGATACCGGCCGAATTGTTGAAATAATTATGCCAAAATTGGGCTTAGGGGATAGACCATTTGAGGCGCATCGATTATATGGACCGTATTATCGATTTTAATAAAAAATTTTCACCAGATTGTGGCGAAAGGGGGTTTACATATACACCCGAGGTGGTGGGTATCTAAAGTTTGACCCGGCCGAACTTAATGCCTTTTTACTTGCCTTTAATTCTATAGAATTTTTTTCTTTAAAAATTTTTTCTATAAAAGATTTAAAATTTTTTTTCTTGAAAATTTTCTGGGAAATGTTGTTAACATTTTTTTTTATAGCAAAATTTGTTAAATTTTCTTATATAGAAAAATTTTTGGAATATTTTATTTCTTAAACAATTTTGTGTATATTTATTTGGCATTTTTCTTTATTTATTTAATTATTTCAGTAAAATGTTTTGTTAAAATTTTATTTTTAATTAAATTTTATTAAATTGGTTTGTTCGCTGCACTTTGCCAGTCGCTAAAAAAGTTGGTCATATTTCTTGTCTCTTGGCCAGACAACTTTAATCATACACAGTTACAGACACTCTTTGGGCTTTTATGTAACCGATGGTGCTGTGTGGTCTTCATTGTCGGATGCTGTAGTTGTAGTACGTGTTTTTTATGCAGTTTTCTACCATCAAATGCCTGCAAACATTATTCAAGTTAATTTTCAAAATTTCACCACTTACAGTCCTTGCATGAGTTATATGTGGCATGAGTAGAGGATGGGAATGCCGTTTATATCTTAAAGATACATTGTCATGGGTGATGCATTTTGAGGGGGTCTGGCGTTATAAATGATTTCTTTTGGGCAACAGTATAGTACGTTAAGGACTCATAAATACGAGTACAGTGAAAGTCAACTCATCCATGAGTTTATTGACCCTCTTCAGGTATCACAGCTCATAACTTAACTTACCAAAGGTATAGCATTGATGGACTTAATGACAAGCCACATTATTTCCCCAAATGGCAAAGCTTTTAAGCTAAAACTGTTGGTTGGTGGCATTTGTTGTGGTCTTTGAAAATGGTATCATATACAAGAGTTTACCAAGAAAACCAGAGTCAAAGACAACAAGTTGCTAATAGACAAAACATGTTTTGTGATTGGTCTTTGTTTGTTTAGTCTTATTTTGGAGCTTGATCCAATTTTTAAGATAACTCATCCAGAGTTAAGCATGCTTTTATATCGTGAGCTGATGATTATGGGCATTTCCTACTCAATGATTTTTGTGGCATTTAAACTTATCGGTGTATACATATGTGAACAGACTTCAAAACAAGTTGAAAAAAAGCTCACAACTTTATATGTCACCACCATCATCAGTTGCAGCACCTGTCGATTTTTGGTTACTTCATATACATCATGGTGTAGCATAGCTGCTGTGATGGAGTGATGGATATCATCATCATCGTGATGGAATCTCATTCATATTGCATACGTCATACAGCCTGTCTTCCTGCCTTCTACCCAGTTGGCATTGTTTTTCCCAAACTTGTAAATATTTGCAGAGTGGGAAATGTGACAATCCAATTAACTGTTTACACGACCATTAAACATTCATCGGCACCATCAATAACAAATTAATTCCGGTAAAAGGTATGAAAGCCCTCAACGAATCTTTGGATAAACGAATTAAAGTCAAATGGTTGCAAGAGATTTAAATCGCAATATCCTATATTTTCAAAAAAAAAAAAGAAATATTTGAATAATTTGTCTAAAAAGAAAATTTCAGCAAAACATTCTCTGTAAATACAATTTTGACTGTGATTTTACATAAAATAATTTCAAAGAAAATCAAATTTTCTCAATCAAATTTGGCCAAAATTTGCAAATTTTTTTATATGGCGTATTGTAGAAGAAGGCTAAGCTGGGTTTAGCTGATATTCTATGAAATTCAAGTTTTGACAAAATTTGCCACTAAACTTCGATTATTACGAAATTTTCAACAATAATTGAATTTCTATTAAGAATTTTACTAATTATATCTAACATTTTTCTACACCAACAAAGCCTTACAAAAGTTTAAATATAAAATCTAATCTTATCCTCTCGCTTTGCCGTCATATTTCTTTATCACCAGTACTGACAGCTCCAATGCCTCAGCTCCCACTAAATTATAATGTTTTATAGAAAGAAAATGAAGTCCGCTTAAAAACAACAACCTGTATCTATGTTTTGTGCGCGTGTGAGTGTGTGTGTATGTTTAACAATAACAATTATCATCTTTGATTATCATAAATCAATGTCTCGATATACACACCGAGTATTAATATAAAACCCATAAATTCTGATATGCGGAAAAGCTTCCAAAGATTTTCAGATGATAATAAAACCCACAGCGTTACAATAACAACCACACCAAGAGTGAGCATCATATAGGAGAGCATTTGCCACCGAATACGCATAAAATTAGATATGCATTTGCACAATCTCAATAAAAAAAATCTAGCATGGCATTAAAAAAAGATACCAATTCAAGCCATCATATTTGTTGGGGTTTGTTTTTGCATCGTAGTAACCCCTCGTTGTACTTGAATGTCTCTCTTGAGGGAGAGATTTGTAAAATGGGACAGTGAAAACCAGAGAGGAATTTAAAAATAATAAAGGGCGAGCAAAATAAAAGATACATTAAAAATAAAATACAGATAAATAAAATAAAATAAAATAAAATAAAATAAAATAAAATAAAATAAAATAAAATAAAATAAAATAAAATAAAATAAAATAAAATAAAATAAAATAAAATAAAATAAAATAAAATAAAATAAAATAAAATAAAGTAAAATAAAATAAAATAAAATAAAATAAAATAAAATAAAATAAAATAAAATAAAATAAAATAAAATAAAATAAAATAAAATAAAATAAAATAAAATAAAATAAAATAAAATAAAATAAAATAAAATAAAATAAAATAAAATAAAATAAAATAAAATAAAATAAAATAAAATAAAATAAAATAAAATAAAATAAAATAAAATAAAATAAAATAAAATAAAATAAAATAAAATAAAATAAAATAAAATAAAACAAAATAAAATAAAATATTGGGTTGCCCCCAAATAGTCGGCGTTGACAAATTTTTTCACAGCTTGTGATTCTGTAATTGCATTCTTCCTTCTGTCAGTTATCAGCTGTTACTTTTAGCTTGCTTTAGTATATTTGATTAAAGTTCATTCTAAGTTTTATTAAAAATGCATTTACTTTCTTTTAAAAAATCCGCAATTACTTTTTGGGCAACCCAATAAAATATTCCTTCCATGGTTAATATGCAACCCAATAAAATATTCCTTCCATGGCTAATATGCACCATCCTAAGGGATTGTTGGTTGTAAAACAAAAAAAAAAAAACTCACTAAGCGACATTTCACCACATTATCACTGAGTGGATGAGTTGTCATATCGAAAAGGAGGAAATTCGAATATGTGTAGAGCATCTGATTATTTTCTAAACAAACCTACGAAATTTTACAGAGGGTTCGGGTTCTTCGGATGTTTTTTTAGATCACAGTTAACTTTTTGGGCAATATTCCGACAAAACACCAGAAATTTTTCAGATTTTCCGATGAAGCATCTGAAACTGTTTGGAATTTCAGATTAAACATCAGAAAATGTTCCCATTCTCTGGTCAATTTCGAATGTTACTTTAGAGTTTGGTCTGAAATTATCACAAAAATCTAACAAAACATCGGAAATATCTGAGCAATTTCAAAAATTCCCTCAGAATTTCAAATTCTTAAAGAATTCTCTACGCAACTCTGATGCTAATTTCGAATTTCCGCTAAAAAGCGGACTTCCCGATTTTTTATTTTGACACCAGGCTCGATGAAAACGATTGGAGAGCGGCCATCTGTCCATGCCTCATTTGAAATGGAAAATTACTTCGGGAGGCCACCGTAGCGCAGAAGTTAGCATGTCCGCCTATGACGCTGACCGCCGGGGTTCGAATCCTGGGGAAACCATCAGAAAAAAATTGTCAGCGGTGGTTTTCCCCTCCTAATGGTACTATACCATGTAAAACATCTCTCCAAAGAGGTATCACACTGCGGCACGCCGTTCGGACTCGGCCTTAAAAAGGAGGTCCCTTATCATTGAGCTTAAACTTGAATCGGACTGCACTAATTAATATGTGAGAAGTTTTCCCCTGTTCCTTAGTGGAATGTTTATGGGCAAAATTTGCATTTTTTGTATTTTTGCCCGATTATAGGCTCAAATTCTCATAATTCCGCTCGGTTAAGTAAACGATTTGCTCAATTGGACAAATTTTTCTCGTCGGAGAACACAATATTCCTAAACTCACCACGTTCGTGCAAGTGCAGCTCCTTTCCCCTTTTGAGTCCAAATTTTCCTTGCTTCGGTGTACGTTCAGTGCCTTTTGGAATTTGTAAGGTATAACCTTGACCTGGTTTTTCAATATATATATGTTGCATTCTTTCACTGGATATTTTCACATATCTTGAATTCAAGCTTCACTCACCAAACCATTTAAGGCGTTGTTGGTAGTTTTTTTTAGACCACCACCATGGCGTTTGGCAACACTAGTAGTGTTATTATAACGATTTATGGTGTGATACACAAACATTTTGTTCACCTTGAGGCGTTTGAGTTTGCCAACGGTAGCCAGTTGTAATTTCCCAGCCAAATATAACGCAATAGCATTATTGTTTTTTTGGTGGCTTGCAAACAGTATGATCAGCTGTTAATAAAACCGTGATCATGCAGCTGTCATTTCTACTTTGAAAAATATACCATTGTGAACTTGGTAACACTTCATGTCAGCTACCCTGTACACTTTATATCGAGTTCCATCAGTCATACTTTCGGCTTGTATAAAAGTAAATCACACTCAGCATTGCCAATCCGGGTTGAAATTATTATTATTATCTTACCCAAACAAACCTCTCCCCTATATTCACATATTTGTGAAGGTAATAAACTCACCTGCCATTCTGGTATCACACATCTCACACGATAGAATCATCATAATCTCTTAAAGAACTTCGCAACCTCACTCACACACACTCTCATACAAACTCGGCTCACTCAATAGAAACATTTGCACGATTTGCTTTGTGTGTTTATGGCAAACGGACGGAAGCCAAGTGTCATGTTTGTTGTGTGAATATGTTCACATTGGTCTTTTGCGTTGGGGGCACAACAAGCAAGTGGCAAGCAAGTGTGTGGCAATGTAAAGCAAGAGGCAAACGAAAAAAAAAATTGCAATAAACATTCAAGGTAAGAAGAAAAACTCGTATGAATGGGCTGTGGTATCAAAGTATAAGCATGCATAACATATTGAAGTGCCATCCGTGTGCAAGGAGCATGGGTGGCGTAGACGTGGAGAGCCCCACTTGTAATCCAGCGGAAACTCCATGTCTTCTTGTGTTTGTGTTTTCCAAGTTTTTATAAACGCATTAATTTTAGAGTGTTAGATTCCGGTGTCGTTTGTTACACAAATACGAGTATGGTTATTTCAGCAAAAACAACAACAAGCGACAAAGCCCCCCAAAAAAATAAACCAGGCGCATTCCATGACATTTGATGGTGCTACCATTTCCCACTTGTCGCCGTTTCTGTGTTGGTGTGCTCCCTAACGCACGCCACAGATTATCCACTTCTTCGGGGGAGCTAGCACCAACCTTCCTTCCCTCATCGTACTTGAGAGTTGGACTGCAAGAAACCCGCTTCATCATTGTACCACGACAAATTGTCAGCTAAGCTTCTTTGCTGTCACAGACGGTGTTGGAGGCTGTTGTTGCTTTCTTCATGCTGCTAACAAATATATTTGTGTAACAACACCATATTTGAATTGTTGCAAAGCCCCCCAAGGAGGGCATATAAAATATTTAAACCCGCCACTTGCTGCCTGTTATGTTGTTATTTTTTCGCACTGCCTGTTAAAAAAAAGCGTAAATAAAAGATGTACTCGTACATTGTTTTTCTGTTACTCTCATCACAAGAAACAAGGCGCCCATGCTAATGCAACCCATAGAGAAATTTCTTTTCGGTCGTCATCAGGCAATTGTTCTCGGAAAACTTTTTTGGGAGAGATTTTTTTTTCGTTAAAGTGTTGCATTGGGAGGCATTTTTCATTTGTTAAAAGTTTGTTGCACAAGTGATAATCATAAGGTTTGGGCGATTTGCCATAAAGGCAACATTTGCATTTTCAGGGGCATACTTAGGTTGAGGTTGGTCAGGCAGGCTGGAAAATCAGTGTTGCCATCGGTGATATTTTTGGTAAATTATAACACCTTACACCATGGAGGGAGTATATTAGCCTACACCCATAGAAATGAGTTTGCCGATATCAGCAAACACTGTCTGCTGATTTTAGATGACAATTTTTTAACAATTGCCGGAAACTTTTTCAAACTTATGAACTTCAAAACAATAAGCATTTTCTTCTATATTTGTTTAATAGCTTATTCATACATTTAGTACACTCAGAAAAATTAGTCTGCTGATATCAGTAAACACTGTCTGCTGATATTAAATCACAAATTTTAAACTTTTGAATAAATCCATTCAAAATTTTGTTGACATATTTATGATATTTTTGTGCTTACTTTTGTAAAATTTAATGATCTTGCCCTAACAGGCAAAAAGCTTGAAAAATTAAAATTTAAAAACATCAAAAAAGTTTTGCTGTTTTAGCAACAAACTAATGCAGTTCCGTTTTCAGCAGACTTTCTGTTGCTACAGCAACCATTTTTGCTGTTTGTACAAATAAACTTCTCTGAGTGAAGATATTTTGTCTGCTGCTATTAGAAATCGTTAAAATATTATCAAATTGTAAGAAACTAAAACAAAAATTACACTATGTACCTCCTTTAATAAAATATGGGATGCAACATACAAATTTTTGAAGCATTTTTTTGAAACTTTTAAACTACTTTCAATTTTTGCTGTCTGAAAACAGCATAAATTGTTTGCTGTTGCAGCAAAAAGTTACTGCTGTCCCAATTTCAGCAGAATTTCTGCTATTTTATCAACCATTTTCGCTGTTTTTACCAACAAATTTCTCTGGGTGTATAATTTTTTTTTTTGTATATTAAAATATTAGTATTTAACGTTATAATTTAGACCAAATTTTATAAATCGGATGTTTTTTATACCCACCACCGAAGGATGGGGGTATATTCATTTTGTCATTCCGTTTGCAACATATCGAAATATCCATTTCCGACCCTATAAAGTATATATATTCTTGATCTTCGTAAAAATCTAAGACGATCTAGCCATGTCCGTCCGTCTGTCCGCTTGTCTGTTGAAATCACGCTGCAGTCTTTAAAAATAGAGATATTGAACTGAAACTTTGCACAGATTCTTTTTTCCATAAGCAGGTTATGTTTAAAGATGGGCTATATAGGACTATATCTTGATATAGCTCCCATATATACCGATCCGCCGATTTAGGGTCTTATGCCCATAAAAGCCACATTATCCGATTTTGTTGAAATTTGGGACAGTGATTTGTGTTAGGCTGACATGCTTCTTCAATTTGGCCCAGATCGGTCCATTTTTGGATATAGCTGCGATAAAGACCGATCTCTCGATCTAAGGTCTTGCGCCCATAAAAAGCGCATTTATTGTCCGATTTTGCCAAAATTTGGGACATTGAGTTGTGTTAGGCCCTTCGACATCCTTATCAAATTTGGCCCAAATTTAGTTATAGCCTTGGGCCCATAAAAAGCGCATTTATTGTCCGATTTCGCGGAAATTTGGGACAGTGAGTTGTGTTAGGCCCCTCGACATCACTCTGCAATTTGGTTAAGATCGGTTCAGATTTTGGATATAGCTGCCTTATAGACCGATGTCTCGATTCAAGGTTTTGGGCCGTTAAAAGGCGCATTTTTTGTCCGATTTCACCGAATTTTGGGACAGTAAGTTGTGTTAGGCCCTTTGGCATTCTTCTTCAATTTGGCCCAGATCGGTTCAGATTTTGATATAGCTGCCATATAGATCGATCTCTTGATTAATGGTCTTGGGCCCATAAAAGGCTCATTTATAATCGGATTTCGCTGAAATTTGACTCAGCGACTTATGTTAGGCTTTTCGACATCACTGTCCTATATGGTTCAGATCGGATTTTTTTTTTTGGTTATAGCTTCCAAAAAGACCAATACTGTTTAAAATTGAACAGTGATTTATTTTTTTTTTTTGACAACTCAATATCCGTTCCGAATTTGGGTGCATAAATTAGCTAATTTTCACCGGATTGTAACGAAAGATGGTTTGCATATATACCCGAGGTGGTAAGTATCCAAAGTTCGACCCGGCCGAACTTAACGCCTTTTTATTTGTTTTTTTTTTTTGCAAAATTTTTGTGCACAAAAATGTTTTTGCTCATCATTTCTTTTGAATTTAAATAGAGGACCGAATCTCGCTTGTTTACGCTATTCCTACTGCGTTCCCACATTTTTTTTCGAAATTCTCTTTAAGCTAAACGACTTTGTAAATTGATGCAAACCAGCATCGTACAACAGCCTCATCATGTCCATGGGGACATTACAATGTTAAGGAAACATTTACATGTCTCGTTGCTATTTCCTCCCGCAGCACTCGTGTACTCGCGCACTTCACTAGCCTGTGATAAGTTGTTCAAGTTATGATAATAATTTTTTATTTACCCCCGTGTGTCATTTGTTTAGGCATCATTAGACGGTTGGGGAAGACGTATTGCAAACAAACACTTTTGAGTGAGTCCTGCTCTTTTGCTAAAGAGGTCCACATTATATTTTAAGATTGTAACATCAAACATACAAAATGATATAAACAACATAAAATACAATTAATAACAAAATACTAAAACAACCATTTTGCAAGTCCTTTGGGAAAAAAAGTGAGGACAATTCCCCAATACGTATCCCCAAATTGCTAATTTTTAATAATCTCACATTTAAAAAGTTTTGCAATTCGCGCTTACTCCAGACCTTTTTGAATATTTAAAGAAACACAAAATGTTTGTGCCTTGGTAGCTGCTGCTAAAGCAACATTCTGTGTACGAAAGCCTTTGGTTGAATTCATTCATTCGTTTTTTACTTTGCTCTACCAAATGATGGATTGTTCACACACGATTCGTGGGCATTAAAAGGCTTAAAAATGATGAACATACGTTTTAAGTGGAGTGCTGTTAGACTTTTCATTTGTGTAAGAGCATTTCAGGTGCTTGTTGAATTGTTTAGGGTTTTATAAGGACTTTTGTGTGTGTGTGTGTGTGTGTGTTTTTTTGGTTTCCCATTCTAATTGTTTCATTTTTCTTTTTGTGATTTATTTTTAGTTTGGATCGTGACCAACCATTTACCTTCCAATTGGGTGCTGGACAAGTGATTAAAGGCTGGGATCAAGGTCTAGTCGATATGTGTGTTGGTAAGTACGAGTAAATTCAAATATTGCTGAAAATGCTCTATGGAACTTCAAAAGTCAAATGTCTTCTTCATTGATATACAACGCAAATTTTTAATATTTTAAATACACAGTATTATTTAAAAATATTTTTATTAAATTTAGAACCACCAGCACCATAGGATGGGGTCTTATTCGAAATATTCATTGGCAAACTTATAAAATAAATACAGTTTAGCTCACACAAAGTGGTACCAATTCAAACGACCACATTTTTTTAATTTGTGTGAAACAATTTTTATACCCACCACCGAGGGATGGATGGGTGGGTCTTTAAAAATAGAGGTATTGAGCTGAAACTTTGCACAAATTCTTTTTTGTCCATAAGCAGGTTAAGTTCGAAGATGGGCTATATCGGACTGTGTCTTGATATAGCCCCATATATACCGATCCGCCGATTTAGGGTCTAAGGCCCATAAAAGCCACATTTATCATCCGATTTTGCTAAAATTTAGGACAGTGAGTTGCGTTAGGCCCTTCGACATTCTTCTTCAATTTGGCCCAGATCGGTCCAGATGTAGATATAGCTGTTATATAGACCGATCCGCCGTTGTAGGGTCTTAGGCCCATAAAAGCCACATTTATTATCTGATTTTGCTGAAATTTGGGACAGTGAGTTGTTTTAGGCCACTCGACATTTTTCTTCAATTTGGCTCAGATCTTTCAAGATTTGGATATTGCTGCCATATAGACCAATCTCTTGATTTAAGACTTTGCGCCCATAAAAGGCGCATTTATTGTCCGATTTTGCTAAAATTTGGAACAGTGAGTTGTGTTAAGCCTTTCGGCATCCTTCTTCAATTTGGCCTAAATCGGTCCAGATTTGGATATAGCTGCATTATAGACTTCGATATAGCTGCTATGGCCATATCTATAATGCATATATTTCGATATAGCTGCTATGGGCCATAAGGTATGCATTTTTCACAGGATTATAAGGAAAGGTGGTTTAAGTATATCCCCTAGGTGATGGATATCCAAAGTTCGGCCTGGCCGAACTTAGCGCCTTTTGACTTGTTTATTGATTCAAAAGAAAAATCTGTGGAAGTAATGTAAATTTCAGAACCCATTCACTTTTGATCGATACGACCACTTTTTGCTCTGAGTCGGTCAAAAAGAGGAAAGCTATACAACGGCTTTTTTTAGTGCATTCATACTGGTATATTTTTTGTTCTTAGCTACACGCAAACAAAATAATTCGTTTGTCATAAAGGGAACTTTCGCCAAGTAAACTTCTTTTCTTAAAAACGCTGGACTTTGTTTACGATAAAAGAACATGTATTTTTGTGATAAGTTCTTGAGAGAATTTGTGACATATATAATGTTTTTTATACCCTCCACCATAGGATGGGGGTATACTAATTTCGTCATTCTATTTGTAACACCTCGAAATATGCGTCTAAGACCCCATAAGGTACATATTGAGTTGCCCAAAAAGTAATTGCGGATTTTTTAAAAGAAAGTAAATGCATTTTTAATAAAACTTAGAATGAACTTTAATCAAATATACTTTTTTTACACTTTTTTTCTAAAGCAAACTAAAAGTAACAGCTGATAACTGACAGAAGAAAGAATGCAATTACAGAGTCACAAGCTGTGAAAAAATTTGTCAACGCCGACTATATGAAAAATCCGCAATTACTTTTTGGGCAACCCAATATATTCTTGATCGTCATGTCATTTTAAGTCGATCTGTCGAAATCACGTTAACTTTCGAAGGAGTAAAGATAGGCGCTTGAAATTTTACATAAATACTTCTTATTAGTCGGTTGGGATTGTAAATAGGATGGGGGTATACTAATCTACTAATCTAGTATACTAATCTAGTCATTCCGTTTGTAACACTTCGAAATAGTGATCTAGAACTGCATAAAGTATATATATTCTTGATCGTCTCGAAATCCTGAGTCGATCTAGCCATGTCCGTCTGTCTGTCGAAATCACGATAGGGGTCGAACGCGTAAAGTCAGCCACTTGAAATTTCGCACAGATACTTAATATTGATGTAGATCGTTGGGTATTACAAATGGGCTATATCGGTTCAGATTTGGATATAGCTCCCATATAAACCAATTTCTCGATTTGACTTCTTGTGCCCCTGGAAGCCTGAATTTTTATCCGATTTGGCTGAAATTTTGCACATTGTGTTCTGTTACGACTTTCAACAACTGTGCCAAGTACGGTTCAAATCGGTGAAGAACTTGATATAGCTCCCATATAAACCGATCTCCCAATTTGACTTATTGGGCCCCTGTAAGCCGCAATTTTCATTCGATTTGACTGAAATTTTGTATTATGACTTCCAACAACTGTGTCAAGTACGGTCCAAATCGGCCTCTAACCAGATATAGCTCCCATATAAACTGATTTGACTTCTTGAGCCCCTGGAAGCCTCAATTTTCATCCGATTTGGCTGAAATTTTGCACATAGTGTTCTGTTATGACTTCCAACAACTGTGTCGAGTGCGGTTCGAATCGGTCTATAACCTGATATAGTTCCCATATAAACCAATCTCCCGACTTGACTTCTTCAGCCCCTGGAAGCCTCAATTTTCATCCTATTTGGCTGAAATTTTGCACATAGTGTTCTGTTATGATTTCCAACAACTGTGTTGAGTGCGGTTTAAATCAGTCAAGAACCTGATATAACTCCCAGATAAACCCATCTCCCAATTTGACTTCTTTAGCCCCTGGAAGCCTCAATTTGTATCCGATTTGGCTGAAAATTTGCACATAGTGTTCTGTTATAACTTCCAACAACTGTGTCAAGTACGATCCAAATCGGTGTATAACCAAATTTGTATGTTTGTTTGTGTGTTCCTTATAGAACACTAATTTCCATGAAATTTTCACAGATGGTGCATAATGATCCCGTGGTGAAAATAGGGTAGTACATTTTCTAATATTTAAAGAGGGGGCGGACCCTCCCCCTTACCCTAATTTTCAGAAATGCCAGATCTCGGTGATGGGTGGTGCGATTTAAGCAAAATTTTGTGTGCTCTCTTATAATACCCCATTCAAAATTTGGTATTCAAATTTCGAATGGGGTACCTAGGCTGGCCGCCCCACTTCAAAACCTATCAAATATATATTAAGACCAATTAAGACCAATCACGACAATATAGGACTCAAATAAAAGGTATTTAGGATAAGAAAACTTATCTGCTATCCAATTGTCGGACCAAGTGTTAGGGGGGACGGACCACCCCAACCCCCAAAACACTCCCAAATCGGACATATTACCCGACCATGGCAATATGGGACTCAAATGAAAGGTATTTGCGAGTAGAATACAAATCTACTATCTTATTATAAAAATAATTTATAAAAATAAATTTAGTTGAAGGGCATAATTTTATCCTATATACCAAATTTCTGTCAAACCAGCAAAAATTAAAGCTTCTACGAAACGAAAAAGGATAATCGAGAGATGGGTTTATATGGGAGCAATATCAGGTTATAGAATGACTTGGACCGTACTTGGCGCAGTTAGCGGAAGTCGTAACAGTCCCATGTTTTAGTAGAATCCATGGTGGTGGGTGGCCCGGCCGAACTTAGTACACTTTTACTTGTTTTCTCTATTTTCTCCCGTCCGAATATAATCTAAGTCATATCTAGTTATAACTGCCACATAGATTTTTAAGTCTTAAATCAGATTTTGTCAAAGTTTAAAATAGCAGTATTAGATTTTCTTCATTCGATGGGTGTATGATTTATAGGTGATGGGCCAGGCTGATTTCAAGGATTTTTTTTATTTATTATTTTAATAAATTTCATTATAACCAACTTCTATTATTTATTTTGATATCTTATTTTTTTTATTATTTTATTACAGGTGAAAAACGTAAACTTACCATTCCTCCAGAGTTGGGCTACGGCGATCGTGGTGCTGGCAATGTCATCCCACCCAAGGCTACTTTGCACTTCGATGTTGAGCTCATCAACATTGGCAACAGCCCCCCAACCACAAATGTCTTCAAGGAGATCGATGATAACGGCGATAAGCAATTGAGTCGCGAAGAGGTAAACCTTTATGTATGGATCGCACTTTTTCATTTTGTCCAAATTTGTTTGATTGGTGTTTGGTTCAACTCATTTATGTGTTGTATTACCCCCCCCCCAACAAAAGGCTATGGTTACTATCTCAAAAAAAAAAAACAATTATTTTTCTCCCTAACAACTCATTGTAGCACTAACCACTAAATCATTACAAGAGCACTTTTTAAGAAGAAAATAAAAATTTGAAAAATTGTTTTTATTAAATATTTTTTGCAACAACTCTCTATCCCATCATAGGTCAGTGAATATCTGAAGAAACAAATGACTGCCGTGGAGGGCCAAGATTCGGATGAGTTGAAGAACATGTTGAAGGAAAATGATAAGTTGGTAGAGGAAATCTTCCAACATGAAGATAAGGACAAGAATGGATTCATTTCCCATGATGAGTTCTCGGGACCCAAACATGATGAGCTGTAAGATTAGCCAACACAAAGAATCAAAGCTGCTCTCTTTCTTCCTTGGGTCTTCCGCAGCATGAAGTCCAATTAAATCCACCTGTATGGAAACTTAAAAATTCACATCATTTGACCCCCATATGGTTGATTCTAAAACATTATTTAACATTGTAATCTAAATTGTTTCATGTATACATACATAACTACTCTCATTGTTGGAGTTGAAGGGTATTTTTTTTTTTAAATTCTCAAATTTTTTATTTCAATATTTTTATTATTGTTTCAACAAAATTTCCCCTTTCAATTAGCAATTCTTGTTTTCTAATATGTAATATATACATACATACGGCAGACATACACACCCATTACCCGAAATATATAATATGTAAGTTCATCATCCACATACATACATAGCTCCTTTTTTAAGTTGTTAAGTTTAGCTTAAACCGAAAACTGGCTTAAGAAATGCATTTGGCATTGAGACCTTACACAATGGGAAATTTCATTTTAATGATAATGAAAATATGAACGAAGAATTAGAATTGGGTACTTACTTTATTTGGTATGTACATGTGGGCGTTATAAAATTAAGTGAAATTTTTTTAAAAATTTTTGTATTGTAAAAAAACCAACAACAATTGTTCACAATCATTTTTTGTAAGTAAATAAAGTAATTTATTAAATGAGTAACCAAGATGAAAATTTTGAATTGACATTTAAATGAATAGGTGAAACATAGGTAAGTAGTGGTGTCCAAAATTGATAGAACCGATGCCAAGACGATTGGAGGCCATCTGCAACCAATAAGGATTACCATACAAAGTACTAAATGCTATCAATATACAGTCCTACCTTTGTGATGGATCCTTTTGTGAGCAAGATTTTTTAGTATTGTTTCATTATTCCTTAGAAATAAGACAATGATTTTTTTTTATTTTTTCTTATACCCTCCACCATAGGATGGGGGTATACTAATTTCGTCATTCTATTTGTAAAACCTCGAAATATGCGTCTGAGACCCCATAAAGTATATATATTATTGATCGTCATGTCATTCTAAGTCGATCTAGCCATGTTCGTCTGTCTGTCGAAAGCACGCTAACTTTCGAAGAAGTAAATTTTGCACAAATAATTCTTATTAGTGTAGGTCGGTTGGGATTGTAAATGGGCCATATCGGTCCATGCTTTGATATAGATCGTCGTGACATTTTAAGTCGATCTAGCCATGTCCGTCCGCCCCCTCGTATAATAACCCCTCGTATTCACGTTTTTCTTTTAGGTCTATATGGCGTATGATTAAATTCTCTCATTGTACACCATGGCGTATGATTTTTCATTATTTCGCTTTAAATAATTTAAAAGTGGTACCAATTTTCTCATTATACTCTATGGGTTTGACGACTGACCTTCCATTTATCTGTCCATCTGAAAAAACAAATGACTGCCGTGGAGGGCCAAGATTCGGATGAGTTGAAGAACATGTAGAAGAAAAATGATAAGTTGGTAGAGGAAATCTTCCAACTTGAAGATAAGGACAAGAATGGATTCATTTTCCATGATGAGTTCTCGGAACCCAAAAAAAAATGTGTCAAAACTTGATAGAATCGATGCCAAGACGATTGGAGGCCATCTGCAACCAATAAGGATTGCCATACAATGTACTAAATGCTATCAATATATAGTCCTATCTTTGTGATAAATTTACCGATAGATACTTTTTTGAGCGAAATTTTTTAGTTTGTTCTTTTTCCTTAGAAATAATGCAATGAATTTTTTTTATGTATTTATTTTTTTATACCCTCCTCCATAGGATGGGGGTATTCGTCATTCTGTTTGCAAAACCTCGAAATATACGTTTGAGACCCCATAAACTACATATATATTGTTGATCGTCATGTCATTCTAAGTCGATCTAGCCATGTCCGTCCGACTGTCTGTCCGTCCGTCTGTCTGTCGAAAGCACGCACAACGTGTTTTGTTATGATATCCAACAACTATGCCAAGTATGGTTCAAATCGATGGATAACCTGATATAGCTGCCATATAAAATGATCTTGGGTCTTGACTTCTTGAGCCTCTAGAGAGCGCAATTCTAATCCAATTGGAATGAAATTTTTCACAACGTGTTTTGTTATGATATCCAACAACTATGCCATGTATGGCTCAAATCGGTCCATTACCTGAAATAGCTGCCATATAAACCGATCTTGGCTCTTGAGGGCGCAATTCTTATCCGATTTAAATGAAATTTTGCACGAAGTATTTTGTTATGATATCTAATAACTGTGCCAAGTATGGTTCATCAAATAGGTCCATAACCCTATATAGCTGTCATATAAACCGATCTGGGGACTTGACTTCTTGAGCTTCTAGAGGGCGCAATTCCTATCCGAATTTTTTGAAATTTAGCATGACGTATTTTATTATGACTTTCAACAACTGTGCCAAATAAGGTTCAAATCGGTTTATAACCTGATATAGCTGCCATATAAACCGATCTGAGATCTTGAGCCTCTGGAGGTCGCAATTATTATCCGATTTGCCTGAAATTTTGTACGACAGATTCTCTCATGGCCACCAAAATACGTGTTCATTATGGTCTGAATCGGTCTATAGGCCGATATAACTCCCATATAAATCGATCTCTCTATTTTACTTCCTGAGTCCCCAAAGGGCGCAATTCTTATTCGAATTGGCTGACATTTTACACAGGTCTCCAACATAGAATTTAATTATGGTCCGAACCAGACCATATTTTGATATCGCTCTAATAGAAAAGCAAATCTTTTCTTTTATCCTTTTTTTGCCTAAGATGAAATGCCGGGAAAAGAACTCGACAAATGCGATCCATGGTGGAGGCTATATAAGATTCGACCCGGCCGAACTTAGCACGCTCTTACTTGACCTTTATAATGAAGTGTCATAGTATACTGAACACTTTTCACTTTGAGTGATGGCGTTTGGATAAAAATTTTAAACAGTGCTGTCACTAAGGAAAATTTAACTGATAAAAAAATCCCCCGTTTCATGTAGATTTGAAAGGTTCTTAGATCAATGTGAGACTTTTCAAAATGGAACTATCACCATATGTACTACATGAACTTGCGTATGTCTTTTTATAACGATCAATTGCGGCCACCCGATACGAGCTGCTCCTGTTCCTTTATGGAATGTTCATGGGCAAATTTGCATTTGATGCTAGCTGTTCGCATGAAACAACCTCATTATTGAATCATAATCGCTGACTGCGAACCCGGTTATGGTCTTTGTAGGGCACGCGACACGTTTCAATGCATAAGCAGAAGTAGAAACCTGTTGTTAATCAGAGTTTTATGGATGTTTACCGACTTGCCACAATAACGAAAGACACACTATAATCAAGAAGACCGCCAAAGTAAAGTGGCAAATTCACCAAATTCCTTTGTAAGTATGTATCATGAAGGGTAGTGTCAACCAACTAATGGCATTAACCATTTTTAAAATAATCCTTCCACAACCTTCTATTTAAAGGTACTTTTTCTTTATTGATTATTGATTTGATCTTAAATTTTGAAAACATTTGAATGAGAGAAATAAAGGGAATCTTTTTTAAACAATAATACAAGCTTAATAAACATTATATAATACATTAAATATTTCTACGTTCGTTATCATTATAGTTCTTTGTATATATATATATATATGTGGGTGTGTGTGTGTATATATATGTAAGAAGAGTGTGTTCCCCAAAAATACAGTAAATAAAAAGATCCCTGTTCAAATGTGCTCCTATTTTCAGTGAGAAAATTATAGAGAACAACAAACGAAGGATTCACAGAGCGCTAATAATGTACACATTCCATGTGTACAGTCGTTTAACAAATATATAGTTTTAGCAAAAAGAAAATAAATTTAAAAACACGAGATTTTAATTTCTACAAAATTTGAGAATTGATTTACAATAACTTGAATTAATTTATATTAATTACTCTTTTTTTTCGCCTTCCCTTTTACAATCGACCACGTTCTATGAAAAATCTTAGCTAAATTTTGATTCTAATTCCATTGCACTTATATATTTTGGGGGCGCAGGGGCTAGGTTTATCATTTGGGATAAAATTTCTGTAGTCGTTTCATTTGTCGTCGCAATTCTATCGATTATTTTACTAAACATTTAATATGTAAAAGATTAGTTCTAATATAAGGGCCTCCTCTATGCCTGCTGAGATATCATGTAGGGTAGGAATCAAATGGTTATCAAGCGCATTCATATATAGAGGAGGTAATTTTGAGCCACGAGCTCCAGCTTCATAACAAACCTAGAAGAAGATTGTATTTACAATTTATTTCCAAGGTAATCTCTGATGCGTAATTTTAAAATACTTACATTGTCCTGGTGTAGAGTGGCTCTTAAACCAATTTTCGTACTTTTACTCGCTGCCAAAAGATCTAGGAATGGCACCAATGCCATTGATGTACTACGGGCTATTTGTTCGGTCATTCGTGTTACATCCGAGGTGGTGGACGCACTCAATGTGGATGAATTTGTATTATACCAATCGGCATGCTGAAGTTGTTTAAAATAATAAATTAATAAAACACATTATTAAAGTTAAAAAAAACTTTTTTTCGAAAATTAAGTTTTTATCTAAACATTAATTTTTACGGCGAAAGGAATATCGAAAAATAAATTTGCATAAAAATATAAATTTTTATTAAAATTAAACTATCGTCATTAAAAATGAAACTATGATGAAAAGTTTTTAGTATCGAATTGAATATTTTTTTAATCGAAAATTGAAATAGATTTTGCAACATCATACCAAACCAACCATTGATCTAATATACCACGAAGGGAATATTTGAAATTTTTTAATTTTTACCAAAAGTTGAGAAAATAAATGTTTATCGAACATCAAAGTTTTATCGAAAATGTAAATGTTATCGAAAATTCAAAATTTTATCGTAAATTTAAAATTTTATCGAAAGTATCAAATTTTATCGAAAATTTAAAATTTTGTCGAAAATGTAAAATTTTATCGAAAATTTAATATTTTATCGAAAATTTCAAATTTAATCGAAAATTTTATCAAAAATTTAAAATTTTATCGAAAATTTCAAATTTTATAGAAAATTTAAAATTTTATCGAAAATTTACAATTTTATCAAATTTACAATACATCGAAAATTTAAAAATTTATCAAAAATTTTAAATTTTATCAAAAATTTTAAATTTTATCGAAAATTTTAATTTTATAGAAAATTTTAAATTTTATAGAAAATTTTAAATTTTATAGAAAATTTTAAATTTTATAGAAAATTTTAAATTTTATAGAAAATTTAAAATTTTATAGAAAATCTATACTTTTATCGAAAATTTATAATTTTATCGAAAATTTAAAATTATATCAAAAATTTGAAATTTTATCGAAAATTTTAAATTTATCTAAAATTTTATATTTTTTAGAAAATTTATAATTTTATCGAAAATTTAAAATTTTATCGAAAATTGAAAATTTTATCGAAAATTGAAAATTTTATCGAAAATTTACAATTTTATCAAAAATTTTAAATTTAATCGAAAATTTTAAAATTATATGAAAAATTTAAAATTTTATCGAAAATTTTAATTTTTACCGAGAGTTTACATTCTTATCAAAAATATAATATTTTATTTAAAATTTTAATTTTTAACAAAAATTAAATTTTTTCCACAATTTAAAATAGTAAATTAAAATTTTTATAGAACATTGAAATTTTTACCAAAAATTTAAATTTTTATTGAAAATTGAAATTTTTATAGAAAATTTTAATTTTTATCGAAAATTGAAATGTTATCAAAAATTGGAATTTTATGGAAAATTGTTGGAAATTTTAAATTTATATTGAAAATTAATAATGTCATTGAAAATAAAACTGTCATCAAAAATTTCAATTATCCAAAATTGAATATGGATCGAAAATTTACATTTTTTTATCGAAAATTCAAATTCAGATGTGTGCTTTACAATCTACTCTTGTTGGGATGGTATGTAAAGCACCATGATCCATTTGAAATCGTCCGCTGATGATATTTCTTGGTTGAAATTTAAATCGCGATACGGATAGCAAGTCAAATGCTTCTAGAAAAAAACACACTTTTGCTAACTTTTAAATGTCTTTTGCTTTGAATAGAAAGCATTAAACAAAGGTCTAAAGCCGGACAATATCCTGCAATAGAATCTCAAGAAAATTTAATTAGATATTGCGACAGCACATTTTGCCAAATATTTTTAAAAAACGTGTATTCCTTTCTCTTCTATTCTTAAAAAAAATTGATTGGTTTAATGAAACAACAACAAAACAAGGGAGAATATTGAAATTTTTAACAAAATTTTTAGTTTCATAGTAAATTTGAATTTTTATCGAAATTTTATTAAATAGCTATCGAAAAATTAAATTTGTATCGAAATATTAAATTTTTATCGAAAAATTAACTTTTTATCGAAAAATTAAAATTTTAAAATAATTGAATTTTTAAGAAAAATTAAATGTTTATCGAAAAATTTAAATTTTAATCGAAAATAAGGTTTTTATCGAAAATTAAGTTTTTGTCGAAAATTATTTTATCAAAAAATTAAATTTTGTATTGAAAAATAAAAAATAAAATTTTATCAAAAAAAAAAAAAATTTATCGAAAAATTTCATTTTGATCAAAAAAAAATTGTTATCGAAAAATTTAATTTTTATCAAAAAAATTAATTTTTATCGAAAAATTTAATTTTTATCAAAAAAATTAATTTTTTATCGAAAAATTTAATTTTGATCGAAAAAATTATTGAAAAATTACATTTTTTTCAAAAAGTTAAATTCTTATCAAAATATTTAATTTTTATCGAAAAATTTAATTTATATCGAAAATCATAATTTTTATCGAAAAATTATAATATTTATCGAAAAATTATAATTTTTATCGAAAAAATTAATTTTTATCGAAAAAATTATTGAAAAATAATGTTTTTATCGAAAAATTTAGTTCTTATCAAAAAATTAAATTTTTATCGAAAAATTTAATTCATATCGAAAATTATAATTTTTATCGAAAAATTTAATTTTTATCGAAAAATTTAATTTTTATCGAAAAATTTAATTTTGATCGAAAATTTAAATTGTGGATGACAATTTAAATTTGTTTTTGCTCATCTTTGTCCAGCTAAAACCAATAGCTTTTGTTTGGGAATTGAAAGAAAAATAAAAACCTTTTCAAAAAGTTAAAATTTTAACCGAAAATTAAAATTTTAACCGAAAGTTTTTTAGAAAATTAAAATGTATATGAAACTACATAATCTTTGTTCAAAAATGTCAATCACTTCTTATAATAGGATTAATCATACCTGAATCACATATATGTCCGTTAAACGTATTGCATAATTCGAATTGGAATAGTTGAAACTGGCATGGACTCGCATACTCGACACGCCATCCATCAGACGGTCATCAATGGGCGATTTTACCCTGTAATTATTCAGGCTAAGTCATTCTTAAAGCAAAACTAAAAGTTTTTTATTTTACCCAATATTAAACTCCTTATCATTGTTCACCCATTTCAGGCAAACAATTTCAGTTTGATGAATATCAGCTCCTATGGGACCGCAAACAATTGTGACATCCTTTTGATTTTTCAGTGACTCACGCACTTCTGCCATTTGTGAGGGCAATATTTGAACCATAAGGCCATCCTCCACAATACTACATTTTCCCGAAAGACCACTGCTGGGCTTTAAGGACTCGTTTAGAAGAAAGAAACTAGCACCGGTGACTGATATCAAAATGAATAAATATTTTAGCTTTAAAAAAAAAGTTATCAATTCATTTTACAAACCTTTACGTGGTTGTCCCTGAATGTTGATGGCTTGTGTGGAGTAAGCATACATTTCTGTTCGATCATCGTTAACATTTTGCATACACACCAAATGACCGTCGGCAGTTTTGGAAAAATTCCCACCAAAAGCCAATATATGATCGCTGGAATTGTTAATGGCTTTCACCACATCATCTAGTCGATTGCGAGGAATGGCTACCGTAGTCTGGCGATCTTCCATGTGGATGTACATACCCCTTATGAAAGGCAGAGTATAAGTATAGTTGCGGAAATCCTGTAACACAAAAAAATATTAGATTTGAGGCAACTTAAAACTTAAGAACTATTTTCCTTACAGCCAAGAACACCATTATTGTCTGAGCAATTTCAGCATAAACCGATTCCCTATTGCACATGGACACATGTGGGCAAGGATAATAGCGATATTGGGCTCCCAATCGCAACATCAAACGCAAAGGGAATATTTTGGCCCAAGGAATTTCAAAGCGATGTATCAATATCCCTATCAGATAGGGTTTGTCCGGTTGTATGACATCAAGCATGCACTGGAACGTGGGCCTAATGAAAATAAAACCTCCATAATCGCGAGATCCCAAAAATGTGCCCTGTTGAGGGCTAGTATGTGACAATTCCTGTATAGGACTTCCGGCTTCGGCATTATTGTAGATTTCATTCAAATGCACGAAAACATCACGTGGTATTAAAAACCCGGAGCCGGCAGCTTCTTCTTTTGACGCTGGTGGCTCGAATTCCAAAAGGATAATAATTTCATCATTGCCCACATGATGCATGCCACATGTGGTAAAGTTAATCACTGTTCGATTCAAACAACATTTTACTATAAAAGAGAAGAAATGTTAAAATTAGAAATTATGGTGGTGCGTTGTGTATGTGACTCCACTTACAATTGACTATTTTAACAAAAACAAAGAAATTTTTTTGCACGGCAAATTTTAGGGTTTCTTTTTGTAAACGCAATACCAAATCATAGTTATTTACGACATCTTTATAATCAAAATCACAACCAGTTTCGTCTTTCGTTATAACAATAGGTGGCAAACTTCCTTCGGTATCGGGAATGAAACAGCCATTGTCATCGCATCCTGAAGGTGGCAAACGTTTGGAGCGGTTAGTCTCGATTATTTTAGGAGTGCTGCTTGCTGTCGCTGAGTTGTTGGATTGCTTGGTAGCTGAAAAGGGGGAATCGCTCGTTAATGACGCCGAATCTTATACCTAGTTTCGATAAGTTTTAGGAAAGTTGGAATTCGTTACTAAAGGGTGATTTTTTTGAGGTTAGGATTTTCATGCATTAGTATTTGACAGATCACGTGGGATTTCAGACATGGTGTCAAAGAGAAAGATGCTCAGTATGCTTTGACATTTCATCATGAATAGACTTACTAACAAGCAACGCTTGCAAATCATTGAATTTTATTACCAAAATCAGTGTTCGGTTCGAAATGTGTTCATTCACCGTAACGTTGCGTCCAACAGCATCTTTGAAAAAATACGGTCCAATGATTCCACCAGCGTACAAACCACACCAAACAGTGCATTTTTCGGGATGCATGGGCAGTTCTTGAACGGCTTCTGGTTGCTCTTCACTCCAAATGCGGCAATTTTGCTTATTTACGTAGCCATTCAACCAGAAATGAGCCTCATCGCTGAACAAAATTTGTCAAAATTTGAACACATTTCGAACCGAACACTGATTTTGGTAATAGAATTCAATGATTTGCAAGCGTTGCTCGTTAGTAAGTCTATTCATGATGAAATGTCAAAGCATACTGAGCATCTTTCTCTTCGACACCATGTCTGAAATCCCACGTGATCTGTCAAATACTAATGCATGAAAATCCTAACCTCAAAAAAATCACCCTTTATAATAGAAGTCTACTCGTACAAGATGTTTCGGTAAAAACTAAATATTCGACAATAATTTTAAATTTCGATCAATATCTAAAATTTCGATAAAAATTTTAAAATTTCCATATTTTTATGATATCATACTTAGTTCAGCTCGACTTCACTTTGGGGAAGAAACCACTAAAGTAAACAATTTAATTTCTACAAAATTTTTTATCTCAGATGAGAATTATTTTTTAATGTGAATTTTCGACTACATGTATATTCACTTTTTATGGAAATTGTAACGCAAAGGTTAGCATATCGGTCTATGACGCTGATCGCCTGGGTTCGGATTCTGACGAGAACATTAGAAACAGTTATCCAGCGGTGGACTTCCCTTCCTAGTGCTGGCGACATTTGTTAGATACTAAGCCATGTAAAAACTTCTCAAAGAGTTTTTACATGGGGACCCCTTATCATTGAGCTTAAATTTAAATTGGACATCACTCATTGAAGTGGAATTTTCGTGGACAAATTTCTATTTTCTTTGCTTGCCATCCTTTCCTTAATCTTTCTTTTTTTTGTGTCTATTTTTCGTCACTGGAAAATTTTCCCCCAATATTTTGTGACATTTTGGTTTTAGTTGGACCATGAACATGTATACCATATGTACCATATAGCATATATGGTGCAGACAAGGATGATTATAAAACGTATTCAATAGAGCTTAACTTACCACTTGCTACTGGCGACGATGTTGTCACAGATTGTGCAGCTGTATTTAGGGTTGCCGCTGCCGCCATCGGTGGAATGGATCCTCTAAACAATTGTGCCACCAAACCCATTGTTGTGGCATCTGTTATATATTCAGAACGTGGTGTAGCTGGCTTATTCGCTGCTGCATTACGATTCGAAGAACTCTGCCGTCGCGCTTGCTTAGGCTGTTCATTCCACAGTTCAATGCTGGCCAAATGACTGCCCGGAGCAATGCCATCGCTAAACATGACCGACTTTCGTTTGCGTGCCTTTTGACCACTTGAGTTGGACGAAGTTGATGAGTAACTTCCGGTGTCCTTTTTTAACACGCCCACCGGCACAATAACCGAAGGTGGTGTTTTCACATCTCCACTAACCTGTCGGTGTGGGGGAATGGTCGAACAATATTCCATAGGGTTATTTGGATTTGGCGAGCGTGCTGCATTGTTAGGATTTACATGAGGACCGGATGTCAAAGATCCAACTGGCTGGGATGTTTGCCTTTGCGTAAGAATTAAATAGCACTGCACACAAACTCTGGATTCGGGTTCAGTTAGAAATTCCAATTTGAATTTTTGCGAACAACATACAGAACACAGGACTTTGCCACACGCACGGCAATGGTGACGGCGTTTTATCATGGTAAATTTAGCGCTGCATTGCATACAGCCGGTGGCCATGTTGTCAGGCACCCATATAGGTGGAATTTTCCCCAAATTAGCATGGGGATCTTCACTATAACCAGTTGCCTCGGCAATATCATTTGCTACGGGACTGGTTTCGGGTTCCACATCCGGCGATGGTGGAGTTTGCAAATCCTCTTCTGTTGCTGCTCCCACTTCTGCCTGTTCAGAACCTGGTGGTGTTTGTCCGGCGTTGGCATAGATGTCAAGGGCTTGGGCTTGTACTGCCGGCAAATCCAGTGAGGTTGGTCTTTGGGGTCGAGATGGATCCGTGTCCTCTGCTTCCAAATTCTTTGTCTGAATAATATCACCTTCCAAGGATGAAGATTCACTATTGCTATAGGAGGATACCGCGGAGTTTATGACCATGCTTTCCTCGCAATCGCCCAAGTCTTGATGATTTTGGGGTCGAATTTCCGAAAATTCTACTGTCGATGCTTGAGAAAAACTGTCTCCATTTGGATGGTCGCCGGAACTTTCATTTGATAAAATGTCGTCCAACGGTTCGGCGATAACATTTTCTATTTTTTGCACTACCGACTCTGTTTGTGGCATCGCACTGAGACTCTCGGTTTGTTCGGGTTTCATGTCGTCAACCGCTGGCGTGGTATTTTCGGCAACAGCCTCTTCATCTACATCCATTTCTTGCAACATGGAATCCAGTTCTGTATCCGAAATTTCATCCATAGTTGAACAAAATGTGACCGGCTGCTGCTGAATTGGTGAATTGGCTTCATTGCACACGGCTTGGTTATAATTATAAATTGGCGGCCCTTGTTGCTGTTGTGGTAGCTGTTGAGAATCAGGTACAGATTGTTCATGTAGTACTTCCACCGAAGTGTTGGCTGCCTCAGAAGATTCTTCTATGGGTGTATTCGGAGCTATCGGAGCCATGTCTCTCGTCTGAGTCAGAGCTGAAGTTATGTTGGAATCCGTTAGGTCTTCCAACACCTTGCCCATGGACGATGAAAGCGAGGTCTCCAAATGTAATACCGATTGAGATTGTAAATTAGCGCTGGTAAGAGATATGGAGGACAGGCCATGTGTCAGCTCTTCAACATTTGTGGAGTTTTGGAGATTTTGCTGTATTAAGTCCAACGAATTTGAAATCTCGCTTAAATAGTTGGCCTCTTCATCGCTAACTTCGACCACAGAGGTTTGCGGCTCTTCTTTGGCCTCAGAACTTTCCAGCAAACATTGATTGTCGGACAGCTGCTCATTATTTGTTAGTTGCTCGTTATGAGGCTCCTGCGCCTCCACACTTCTCTCACCTATTACATTTTCGCCAGAGTTGGTCAAAGGTGTTGGTTCCTCCAGAGAGTCATCAGCATCTAATGAGGGACCCGAAGAAAAAGTGGAATTTGAAGAAGTGGTCAGTGACTCCGAACTCTGCGAATTCGTGGACTCATCGGGAGAATCCTTATCTATGATAGTGGTAAGTTTCTTCTTCCGCGGCTTCTCTACGAATTTCTGTATATCTTTGCTCTCTTCGACCTCATTTTCATATTCCTCCAATTCCTGACGAGACGTAGCTACCATATGTGAGGGCTGGAAACCAGATTTTTCGCGACATTCTACCTGTTTGGCCTGTAACTGTTCATTGAGAGAAGACACCGAAGTCGCATGTGTATCTAAAGACTCAACATTTTTACAATAGTCATCCAAACTGTTGAAAACCAGGGAAACTGCTTTGAAGCCTGCACTTGCTTGGGAGACAAAACCATTGGCAGTGCCGCTTTTGTGTTGTGTCACTTCCTTTTTCTTAGTCTCCTCAAGTTTTTTTCGTTGTTGTTCGTTGGCCTCCTCTTCATGCAGCTCAAGATTATCTAATACCTGGTCAATATCAACCAAATCCATGTTGTCCTTAAACTATGTCCTCACTAAGTCAAGGAGTAATCCAACTTTCTATTGTCCTTAGAGCAGCTGATGGATATGTTTTCACACCATTCCCAAATCAGCTGCCGGTAAAAAGAAACAATTGACCTATGGCAAAAACGGGAGGTGAAGGTGTTTAATTGAGCCAGAGTCTATAATGTACACAAAAAAAAAACAATGTCACTGAGTTAATAGCAACCCACCAACAGTTAGTGTCTCCACAGTTTATCCAGCGCAGCAGCGGAGTAGTGGTGGAGTGTGTGTGCCAAGATGATAACGATGAATCACTCGCATTAATTGCTTAATTTGCGTCTTTATCAAATGCTTCCCAGCTTATCTTTCTATCCTCTGTTTTTGTTTACAGGTCAGTGCGATTGCAAGAAGTATCAAAGTATCCTTTACCGTCGATTTCTTATACTGCCACTCAATCGATCCTCATATCAGGCACTTGCATATAGCTTTTTTAAAGTTATTTATCCTTGCTTGGAGTTTTCATCATGAACAAATCCAATTAATATTCCAACCCAACAAATAATATTTCTCCTCGAACAAAGTGTAATCGTCGGAATCGATTTTCGACTTCTAGTCGAATTCGACTACTCGATTAGTTTAAATCGAGTCATCGACGTTTACTTTTATGAAAAATTTACACGGTACATCTCGAACGGTGCTCATTGTAAAGGTGGAGTTACACACAAAGCGACGCGCGAGCTACGCACTTCGTGTATAATTTAATCCAAGGAACGCATGTAGGCGAATTTGTTGTTTAAGAACGCATTAGTGCGCATGGTATTGAACTCCACCGCAAAAAGCTTAGTACAATTTCTTTCTCGCGAAGTGCACTATCTGTTAATGAGTATTGTGTGTGTGTATTATAGTTAAGAACCAGAGACACGCAAACAACAAGAAATGGCGCGAACTAGTTACATACACAAAATCAGAGTTCCACTATTCGCTGATTTTGACAGATAGTGCACTCAATATTTTGTTGTTGGGCAACTGCCACTACCCGTAAATTAATGTGTTATCAAAACCAAAATAAAAAAGTTGTACTCAGCTGTTCGCATGACCTCGCCTTATAAGTGCAACCTGGATATCATCTCACGATAGCGCTCATCATTCATAGTTACGATTCGTATCATCATTGAGGAAGTACGGGTCAATGATGCCACCAGCCTATAAACCGCACCAAACTGTGACTTGGTAGCTTTTGCAATGTTTCTGGCTGATCTTCACTCCAAAATCGATAATTCTGCTTACTTACGTACCCATTAATCCAAAAATGAACTTCCTCGTAAAAGGGAAGAAGCGATGAACTTTCTTAACAGAGCACGCATTTTGAAAAAAGAAATCAATAATTTGCAAGCGTTGTTCGTTTGTAAGACGATTAAAACCCCGTTAATACTGCTCTTTAAGACCGGATTTAATCACTCGATCTTCTGTTTTCCCTTTATAAAATCAGCTGAATGAACAGCTACGGTTTAATGGTTAAATTATAAACAAAACTGAAGATGTTTGACAGTGAAACAAAATACGAAACGTGCCTGAGCTATTTAAAGCAGTGTTACCAAAGCGATAATATCTAAAAAATTACCCTTTTCTAAAACTGTTTACGTTTTCTGTTTCTTAAGATCTAAACAGAATGAAGGACGGAACGAAATGAGCGCGTTGAATAATGCAACTCTGCAATCAAATGACAACGCGACGCTCAAAATCAAAGCTCATGGCGAAACAATTAAAGGTGGTCTCATTTTTACAACAACCACAAATCATACGGTGCAATCTGCTATCTTGTCATCATGTGTGTGTGTGTGTGTGTGTGTGCGTGTGCGTGCGTATGTACACGTACGTACATGAGCAGAGAATATGAGAGAGAGAAAATAACAACAAAGAGAATGCAAACAAAAATCTGACATCTTAATACCGTCAAACCTGGCCTGCTGTTTACAGCTCAGGATTCACTGAATAAGGTTAAGCCAAGCGGTCAGCCGATATACATTTTTTTAAACTTTTGGCTGAACTTGGCGTTGAGGATGTCAATTTGTTCTCTTTTTACATTCATTCCTTGTTTACGTTTTCTCCTATATGATGACATTTTCAATCGGCAGATTTGACATCCTTAATGATGTTCATGGATCCTATCCACTTTATGCTTTCGCATGTGACCTAACCTTCTATTAGTGAATCCTGTTAACAGCTGTTCACATGAGACCAAGATATATTCATTTACAGGTAGTGGCAGTTGCCCAACGTCAAAATATTGAGTGCACTATCTGTCAAATCAGTGGTTAGTGCAACTCTGATTTTAAGTATATTACTAGTCCGCGCCATTTTTCGCTATGTGTAATGGTTCTTAACTATAATACTCACACACACACACAACAAAAAATAGTTGACATATAGTGCACTTCGCGAGAAAATATTGTACTCAGCTGTTTACGATTGTTAAATCCGCCTTGTTTTCTTTTGAGGGATTTGTGTGGAGAGTTGCATTTTTGCAATCCGACGCTCAAAATAATGCTCTGGTGTGAACACCCAAAAAAAAAAAAACAAATAGAATGTAATGAAATCAATTCATTTTTACATAAATATTTGTTAGAAAAAATAGAATGTAATGATAAAACGATAAAATCAATCTCTTTTTACATGTAAGAAAAACATGGGACAACAAAATTAAAATAAAAAACACAATATTTGTATTTTACTACTACTATTCTTTTCGACACTGCACACTACGCAATTCATTCATCCCTGGGAGTATCTGTATCTGTTAGATACTTTCTGGCTCTCGTGTATATTAAAGATTTTTCACTGTGTCTGCCTTTAATAAGAACGAAAAAAAAAACCATCTACAAAATAGAAAATTAAGAATTTGGAATTTATTGCTTGTGGAATAACAAGCGAAATTGAAATATTAAAAATCTACGTTAGAATTGAAACGATCAAATTCACAAAAATCAAAGTTTAACGGTGGCCCTTCGAGCGAGTTGAGGCCAAAGCAAACGACAAAAATCTGTGTGTGAAAATTGCGATGTTTTTAAAGAAAATACGGGCTATGACACCTCATTTACTACATTGCCCCGAAAGAGGGAATGTGTTGTGAGGAGGACTCATGCAGAGTTGAGCCAACGACAGACGAAAAGAAAAAGAGATTTAGTTTATTGGAAAGTGTTTTGACGCACACACAAACATTGTGGAGAATTTGCTCTTGTAAATTTCGTTTTGATGGATTAACAAAAAATAAATAAACAAAAATCGAAGTAATAGATCGAAAGAGAGTAAGCGAATCCTCGATAGCGAAAGTGCCAAAAAGGAACTGCCTAGCATTAACATCTTCACAGATAGTTCAGCGAACAGCTCTAATCATCATAAAAATAGAAACGATGAACACTTCATTGAACTTGATGTGTTAGTTTGGTTGGTCGGTTGGTCACTTAAAATAAACAAGACCTTCATTAAGCTGTACAAGCAACATTTAATAAGCGTTCTTGTTACTCCTCCAATCCAAAGCGATCGCCACCTCCATCTATGCCCCCCCGTACCGATGCCATTGGTGAGAGGAGGTTGTTCGTTCGAGTGAATGAGTTTTGTAACGAAAATAGAAATCTATTAGATACGAAAATACACAAAACACCAATAGTAATAATAATAATAATAATAACAAAGGCAGAAAGAAGAACGCACACAAAACCAAAAACAAAATTATTGTTGGCGGTGGCACTGACGCTGCTGGCTGCCAGTCATTGCCAATTGTTCTTCGACTTGCTTTATATCTCGTGTTAGCTTTGCGAGATGTGCCGACGAGATGTATTCTCACCTTAGATTGCTGTTGCTGCCGCTGTCTTCTTCTTCAGTAGGTACCACCATCACCATAACCATCATCATCACCATATACCACTACTACTCTCTATAGCAGTACATACCACAATCTCAGAAAAAGTGCTTATTTGCATGTTGTGTGATTTGTTTATAATTATTTTTATTAACCAATTGCTAACAAACCCATCATCCCTCCCCTACTCCCATCACCTAAAGACCAACACCGACCACACTCTTCTTTTCAATTAACTCGACGTACGTATGTCCGTACATTTCAACAAATACATTCCAGATTCATAAACGATTTGTATATATAATACTCACTTGCATCTACATACGTAGCTACGTACATACATATATACTCGTGTATTCAATATGTACGTCGATATGTGTGAGATGTACGCGGATGAGTGAGATTTCATTTCACATCGCCCCACAGTGTTAATGAAACTTAGTAACCGGAACAGAAGTTGGAAAGGTTTAAAAAAAAAAAGTAGGAACAATCCAGCCAGCGCAATGTTATGATTTCCTTTGTATAAACATACAGACACAAGCTAATTAATGTGTGATTGTTATACCACGCACAAGTATGTAACACAAATAAGGTTATTGCAAATATCGGTCCATAAAAACTTCAAGAAATAAACGATGTTGGTTTTGCTATGCACTTGAATATCTTAATATTTGTGTGTTAAGGAAGTAGGGATGTGGTGAAATATAGCTACGAACGTGTGTGTTTGTTGAATTTGTTTCCGTTTTTTGTTAATGCATAAATTCCCCTTATGGACAATACGCCCTAATTACGATCAATGAATCCCTTTTACAAAGTTTCATTGCAGATTTGAAATTCAATGCCAATCGCTGTGAGAATGATCGAAATGATTCGGCTTTCTGAAGTGTCAAAACATCATTTTGACCAAAGCTTCTTCCTTTTTGCCAAATTAATAAGGTGTGAAGTTTTATTCTGTAAAGACATTTTCGAACGCCGTTGCGGCACACAATCGCTATATCCCATTTTTTATATCCTCCATCATAGGATTGTGAATGACTTCAAATTTGCAAAATTTGCCCATAAACATTCCACTAAGGAACAGGGGCAAACCTCTCATATATCAATGAGTGCAGTCCGATTCAAGTTTTAGCTCAATGATAAGGGGCCTCCTTTTTATAGCCGAGTCCGAACGGCGTGCCGCATTACCACACCCCTTTGGAGAGAAGTTTTACATGGCATAGTACCTCACAAATGTTGCCAGCATGAGGAGGGGAAAACCACCGCTGAAAATTTTTTCTGTTGGTATCGCCAGGATTCGAACCCAGGCGTTCAGCGTCATAGGTGGACATGCTAACCTCTGCGCTACGGTGTATTTTCTTATGACTCTTTATATTGCTGGTGAATTTCATAGTAATCGGTTCAGATTTAGATATCGCTGTGATATATGTATATTGCCCGATTTTCTAGAGCCACTGCAAGCGCATTCATTGACCAATCTTGCCAAAATTTTGTACAACGCTTTCCTCGATGACTTTCACAAAATCTAAGAAGTTTAGTCAAACATCAGTTAAACATCTTTGCTCGAAATTTGGTACTGATTGTTTAATAACCCATCTGAAAACATCCGTCGAGGTGCATCAAAGTTGGTTCAGGCGTAAATATATCTACCACTTAGCACTTAGAGGGTAGGTGTAGGGTATTATACTGTCAGCACCGCACGACTTTTGCTTTCCTTCTGGTTTTCTTATACCCCACACCACTACTGTGGTTGTTGTTGTTGTTGTAGCAGTGTGTTATACACTGAGACGGCAGTCCTTGCCGATGAAGAACTCCATCAGGTCAGCGTACAATCGGCTGCCATGGGATTGACTACTGTGGTAAAATGCTTTTGTAGCCTCATTTATATGTGGAGGTTGCGATCCTCATCAATCTCCTATAATGAGCTAGCTCGTTCCGGTCCGGTAAGCAAACTCGTTCCGGCCACTGGTTATTTTAAGGCGCCAATGACTCGTCTCGTTATATAGAGCATAATAGGCACTCATTATTTATGCAAGAGCCGGTGCCGCCACCCTCTCACTGGGACTCTCGGTACCGCTGATTGTGCGTGACTGTCGTTGCAGCGACTCGGTATGGAGCATTCCACTATCCGGAACCTATGGACGTGCTAGGTAGCTCCCAGTTAAGTTGCTCGTTGTTGTAGTAGCATTGTGTTGTACACTAAAGCGGCAGTCCTTGCCGAGGAAGGACTCCATCGGGTCAATCCGGTACATACAACCGGCTGCCATGGGATTGAATTCTCGTGACAATGATGAACACCCCACAGACCGGAGCTGAAGGTTCCCGTCTGGGTGGGGCTAATAGCTATCCCGTGCCTGGTACAAGATATTATAACTTAGCGCATTTGCTTGTAAAATACAGAAGGAGGAGAGTTAGACCCATTGATAAGTAAACGCATCGAATTAGCAATGTTCGTTTGTCTGTCTATCCTTGTTAATTTGTGTACAAAGTACAGGTCGCCAATTATCATGCGAACATCTTTCAATTTTGCACAAACATCTTTTTGGCCTGGAGACGAAACCTATTGCAATTGCTTCAATTGGGATAAAGCTAGCAATTTGGACTAATATTGCTACAATGTGGTAATTTATTAACCAATGTTCAAGAAATTTGACACAATCGATTCTCTTGTAACTCTTGACATTACCGGTGAATTTCATAGAAATCGGTTCAGGTTTAAATATATCTCCCATACACATGTGCATATACATTGTCCGATTTTCACTTCTACAGCCTTTGCAAGCGCATTTATCAACCGATCTTCTCAAATTTAGCAATACCCACCACAGAAGGAGGGGGTATATTCATTTTGTCATTCCGATTGCAACACTTCGAAATTCCCTATTCTTGATCAGCGTAAAAATCTAAGACGATCTAGACCGTCCGTCTGTCTGTTGAAATCACGCTCCAGTCTTTAAAAATAGAGATATTGAGCTGAAACTTTACACAGATTCTTTTTTTTGTCCATAAGCGGGTTAAGTTCGAAGATGGGCTATATCGGACTATATCTTGATATAGCCCCCATATAGACCGATCCGCCGATTTATGGTCTTAGGCCAATAAAAGCCACATTTATTATCCGATTTTGCTGAAATTTGAGAGAGTGAGTTGTGTTAGGCCCTTCGACATCCTTCGTCATTTTGGCCCAGATCGGTCCAAATTTGGTTATAGCTGCCATATTTGCCGATCTTCCGATTTAGGGTATTAGGCCCATAAAAGCCACATTTATTTTCCAATTTTGCTGAAATTTGGGAGAGTGAGTTGTCTTAGCCCCTTCGACATTTTTCGTCAATTTAGCCCCGATCGGTCCAGATTTGGATATGCTGTCATATAGAACGATTCTCCTATTTAGGGTCTTAGGCCCATAAAAGCCACATTTATTATCTGATTTTGCTGATATTTGGGACAGTAAGTTGTCTTAGGCCCTTCTGCATTTTTCTTCAATTTTGCCCTGATCGGATCAGATTTGGATACAGCTGCCAAATAGACCTATCCCTTGATTTGGGCCCACAAAAATGCGCATTTATTGTCCGATGTCGCCGAAATTTCGGACAGTGAATTGTGTTAGGCCCTTCGACATCCTTCTGCAATTTCACTCAGATCGGTCCAGGTTTGGATATAGCTGCCATATGGACAGATCTCTCAATTTAATGTTTTGGGCCCATAAAAGGCGCATTTATTGTCCGATATTTCATCTAGATCGATCAAGATTTGCATATGGCTGCCACATATAGACCGATATCTCGATTTAAAATCTGGGCCCCATAACGGGCGCATTTATAATCCCATTTCACTGAAATTTGACACAGTGACTTATGTTAGGATTTTCGACATCCATGTTGTATATGGTTCAGATTTTTAGATATAGCTATTAAAAAGACCAATGTTTTGTAATACACAATTGAATAATGACTTGTACTTATTAGTATTTGGTCCAAATCGGAACATATTTCGATATAACTGCTTTGGGACATAAGGTATGCAATTTTCACCGGATTTTGATGAAAGGTGGTTTACATATATAACCGAGGTGGTGGGTATCCAAAGTTCGGCCCGGCCGAACTTCGCCTTTTTACTTGTTTTGGTTATTTCTAACGTTAAATAAGGAAAACAGATAAAAGCTTCGTACTCCCGTGTACATGTTCACTCGTTGCCGTCTCAACAACGACCGAAACAAAGAGCATAAGTGCACGAAATTTAAATTTTTATGTACCACTGATATATATGTCCTAATAGAGTCGTAGTTATTACAATTTTGCTGATTTCTGCCCAAAAGTATGCACAATGTCTTGTTGTTGTTGTAGCCTCATTTTCATGTGGAGGTGGCGATCCTCGTCAAGCACCTATAGGCGAGCAAGCTCATTCCGGTCTTTACGATCGATCGGCGCGGGAACATGATGGCCATTGGTTATTTAAAGGCGTCAATTTCACGCCTTGTCAGTGCCACCCGGCCTCTCACTGAGTCTCTCCACTCGATACCGCTGATTGTCAGCGACTCCGGATGGAGCCCCAACTTGTGGACGCGCCCGTTAGCTTCCATCTAAGCTTCTCATGATAACGAAGAACACCACACAGATTGTAGCTCAAAGTTCCAGCCTGTGAGATACTCATAGTTATTCCATGCCCAACTATGGGAGTTATGGCTCCCATATATATGTTCGTCAGGTTTTAAGTAATATTGTAATAATGCGGTAATTTTTCAACCGATCCTCCTCATTCTCCTATGACTTGACATTTCTGGTGAATATTATCAATGTCGGTTCAGATTAAGAGCTTAAGATTTACACGTATGGGTTCGTTACAATTTTACACAAATTTGCCAGAAATTTGGTATGGATTTCATCGAAATGCCATCAAAATCTGTTCAGATATAGGGCCAATATAGTGGTATTGTCCAATATCAACTTATATGTATATGCTGTAGGGTATTTTATTGTCGATACCGCAACAACATCTGCATCTACCACAGTCGGTATATGTGCACGTTCATTGAATTGAGTGTCTTGGTAATTCCCAGAAATTCATTTCAACCTTTTCGATTAGGGAAATGGCAGGGAGGGGTACACCTGTCAAGGGGTCAAAGTGCACTGAAATCCTATCAAGCCTACTACAGATCAAGGGATCAAGCTGGCTTGTTTTTTAATTAATAATAATACTTGTGTATACAATCTGGGGTACGCCTAGTGGCACGACAAACGATTATCTGCGCATTTTACACGGCACTTGTTTGCGTGTGTCCGTTTGTGTGAATATTAAAGGCACAAAAATAAACAATTGCATGAAATTCTTTGATAATCTAATCTTGGAATTACACACTCAGTCTCTACAACGACATCGAATGAAATCATTCATAAGCATCCTCCAAGTGATAATAATTCCGATATTTCCGATTTTAGATCTGATTGTCTGATCACGAGGATGACATTGGTGTTAATACCTAACGGCGAAGACGAAAGGAATCGTTAAAAACGAATGAATCGCGACAACACCCATGGTCATAGGCTTTCCACTAAATGTCCACATTAGAAGTGTGTGGGCAATGCGAGAGTCCTACCTGACGACCGGCCCAAACGATCGATCGACCACGCCAACAACAAAAACGAGATAAACACAGCTACCGATAGCCGCCAACGTCAATAAAACACTAAATCTTGGCACTTCTTGGAATAAATGAAACTACTTAAAATCTAATAAATGCTAATCTTTGGGATTATATTTAACAACCAGAGTAAGTACATAACACAATATGGTCCATGCATTGGATTTACCTGTTTTTTTTATATTAGCAGTGTTTTAAATATGAATGCCAGACTAGGAGGCGCCTCCTCTTATCCTTTTTTGAGGGAACGCAAACACGACTACCTGTGGGCCGCATATAGTCAATAGATTTAGTGAGAGAGAGTGGTGACAACACCAAATACCACCCAAAAAGGCGGCTAGAAAAGTGAGAGAGAGAGAGAGAGAGAGAGAGAGATAGAGAGCGAGCAAAAAACCTTTACCAAGGATATGGAGAACAACAACTATAATATTAATAATCATAATAACAACAACAGCGTCTGTCAAGCCGAAAGAATGCAGCGTGGTCAAGAGGATTTAATGCGCAGCACCACCACTGCCTTTGAGTATTCATTTCCCACCAACAATGACGAGGACGATGATGACACCGAAAGTAATAAGAGTACACCGTATTTTACACCCATGGAATTTCTGCAGAGTCCATTTGAATTTCCAACGCCACGTCTGACGGACGTTTCAACGGAACATCAGCAGCAGCAAGAGCTCGTATCAGCATCAACGACGACATTGTGTAGTAATGCGCCAACGTTTGCCAAAACCCAAAGTGAATTGGAAGGCATGCCCTCGAAAGATCATCACTCGGAAATAGTGGATAATCAGCAGAGCCCCAGAATTTTGCAGATTTCAGCCACAGGCCCTCCCACCCCCAAGGCAACAACATCGCTCATCAAACAGCATTTAGAGCCATCATCGCCCAAAGTGCAGAGGAAATTTCGCCGTTTCTCCTTGTACGAAAGACGCTCTTGTTCGCCGCAGCATTTGATCATCAAGAATGCCGCCTCGGTGGAGTGTACCATAGACACCGACAAGGAGAATACCAAGCCGAAGAGTGTCAAGGCGGACAAGCATGAGGAGAATAGTAGCGGCGGCAACAATTCGCCTAGCCTAATATTGGATGAGACCACAGGATCGCCCAGAATACTAACATCGGCCGAAGCAGCCATGTTATCCTCAGGCCGTTTGACATATTCACCTAAACTACTGACATCCATCAACAATCTACACTTAGCGGCATCACCATTAGGTGTTATCAGTTCGGCGGGCTACAAGAATGGCAATTATTTTAAATTTCCCGAAATAGATCATGTGGTGCCGGAAGCCGCCAATGCCCCGAGCAACACCTCCAGCACAATGGTGGTGGACGATAATTGCCAAACGACTCGCAGCAAAGACAATCAAGTGTTTAAACGAGCTAACGCTACCCCGCGCAAGCCCAATGATAACAACCAGATCACTTCGACTTCAAACTCCAATTACGAGTTAGCCCTTAAAACGGAAACGGAAATCAAACCTACTACAACAAGTGCAATTCTACCGAAAATCGAAACCAAAAGAAATCGTAAAAACAAAAACAACCTTACCATAAAAATAATAAGTAGCTCATCATCCGCCAATGCCTCAATCTCGTCCTCCGCATGTCACGACAAGCCCCCAAACTCACCGAACTCGAGCAATCGGCCGAAGACTCCTACCATTAAATCAACCAAAGAGAAGGCTTTGTCCCTGGACTCGGCCCCTGCTGTTAAAGAGAGTGGCATTAAGTCCACTCTAATGATAAAGCCTGAACTGTATCTTAGCTGTGATGAAATTGATTCGAACATAAGCGATCCCTCGAAGCTCCCACACGTACAATCTCATGATCGCCTTCGAGCCCATCCAAGCAGTATTCGATCCACATCCCTTATCCAGTTGGCCGCTACGCACAGCAGCAACAGTGCGAAATTGAGCAAAAATATACGCAGACGCATACCCAACTCAAATAGTGCGGATTGGCAGTTGCATCAGCGGAAACACACTTCCTTCAATATACCAGAACCGTTGGGGAAAAAGCTAAACGAGAAAAGGGATGACCCAACATTGGTGGTGATACTGAAGGAGGACGAGGAAGTGATGGGAGTAGATCATCAAGGCCTATCATCCTATTCAGCTTTGCAGACACCCAGCTCAAGTACTTGCACTTCCACATCATCGTCTGCTCACACCAGAACGCCCTACAAACACAACCCATTGCTCCACAATTCCAATACTAACTTGAAGACGCTACCGGAATTTTTGACACTGGTCGAGTTTACAACTCACGCCTCAGCGGCGGCTCCAGGGCCAGTGGAGCACCCATATAAGCAAAAGTCCATGGATTTGCCAAGCACATCGGCGGCCAGCAGCGCACAAGGTGGGAGACCACCCAACTCATCATCGTCCACCAATTTACTGCAAAGGAGAGGTTCTAACCACAGCCTGACTCTAAATCTTCATTCGCAGTCTTACTCCAATCTTTTGGGTTCTTGTCGGTCTGGTCTCTCGGTATCCAACTACAGCCTGGGGTCTGTGGGCAATTCAACCAACAACCTGAATTCAAAGTCAAGCTGTAACCTGAACATAACCACCTCACAGTCATCACAAACCACAAATACGGTGTCGGCAGTAAACAGCCAAGGAGCGAAACAGAGCCTATTTCGGCGCCGGGGATCTAATCAAAGTTTGACGCTCACCAATCTCTCTTGTGGCAATTTAAATTCATTTGCCAGCCAACACTCGCTCAATGTGGACAGAAATCATATGACCACATTGGCAAGACCTGCGGCCAATGTCTCCTTGAGCACCACTCCAAGAAGGGGGCTGCTGGAGCGAAGGGGTTCCAACCAAAGTCTAACACTCAACATGAGCAGCTCGTTCGGGGGCATTGGCAGTGAAAGAGGGGCCCTCGGCAACAGCAGTATCAACTTGGGGGATGCCGCCAAAGCCGAGGAAGAAACCAAAGCCTCGCACTCAACTTTGATGCCCAATTGTTCGGTTCACTCGCACCAGAGGCGTTTCTTCAGCAGTGAAAGCCTGAATCGAAACAACTCTCAGTTCGGCGAGCTAAATCCACCGCACAAAAGGAACGCCAACCAAGTCTGTTTCGGTTCAGCCAATGACCTTAAACCTAGTCCAGATATGGGCTCCTCCCACCATCACCTAGAGAGTGAAAATCAAACCCAGGCCGAGCACTTCGACTTCAAGGAAACATCTGTTTGCACATGCCCCAGCATACGAAACATTATGACAAAGCCTCTCTCGCCGCAGACCACAAGCGAGGAGTTCAAAATCTATTTGGCCAACATACAAATGCTGCAGAACGCCTCCAACACACTCAATCAAAATGATCTTATCAAACTCAATTACATATTCGACAACAGCTATGCCTCCCGTTCCAAGAGCATTGCCGATCAGAGTATACCCATACTGATGTCGACGCACAACCAGTCCAGCAAGGAAGCAGAAACTCCCCCACCAGTTATGGTTTCCAATTCAGAAGATTGTGAAATTATTGAACGATACATGCAAGTGGTCTCCAAAATTCTACAGTCCCTCCAGCTCGACGAAGAGGAACAGAAGCGTATGTTCCGTAGCCTACACAAGGAGTTCTGGGACCTGCCTTTGAACCATCAGGAGAAGCCCATGGTGTTTGGATCGCAAACAAAAAATCGCTACAAGACTATTTTGCCAAATGAAAATTCTCGTGTTATTTTGGAAAAGGAATCAAAAATTCTAATGGACATGTTGGACAACTGTCCTAACCTTGAGGGTGTGGATAGTGCATTGGCAAGCGCCTTAACTAAACCCACTTTTCCCAACACTGAAGAAGTGCCCTATATAAATGCCAACTACATAAAAGTGAGTATGCCAGAGATGGAGTTGCTTAGCTTTATTCTCAAATACTTTCTTCTGTCTCTCTTTCCTATGCAGGGTCCTGACTACACTTCAAAATGTTACATAGCCACCCAAGGTCCATTGCCCAACACCATATACGAGTTTTGGCTGATGATCTACCAAAATACCAAGAAGTACATTAAAATATCAAAAGGACCCGATAGTCCAAGTCGACGCCAGGGCAAACCATTGCAACAGTATTATCAGAAAATAGTTATGCTCACGAATTTCATGGAAAACAATCGTCAAAAATGTTCCATTTACTTTCCGGTGGATTTGAATGAGATCTTCATAACCACCCCCAGGGAAGAGGTAGTTCAGGCCTCGGCACAATTTGCCGAATTTATTAGTCCGTTTTTGTGTGAGGAAGAAATGGACACTGAGGTCGATGATATCGAGGGCAACGAGGTCAAAGTCATAAGTATCACTTGCACAAAGGCCGAAGTGGCCGAGGAACTGAGGGGTCACGTGCCCAACAGCAAGAGCTTCTTTGTTATGAGAAATGTGGGCATAGTTAAGAAGAATGGCTTCTCCATAAGAAAAATAATTATACTGTACTGCGTCAACTTTACGGCTGAGGTCAGCAACAATCCGTTTTTGTTGCTAAACAAGTTTGTATGCTACCACTACTGGTATCCCGATTGGCCAGACCATCGTTCGCCTCGAGATATAAACACCTTGCTGGATATCTCACTGCATGTGGCCAACTTGGGTAAATGTGAATCGGAATTTGAGGTGTTTAACGATGCGGCCTCCACTCCACCCTCCCATGTAAATGCTCAGTCCACAGAACTATATCAACAGGATATATTCAATGCAGTGCAGCCTTTGCCGGTGATACATTGCTCCGCGGGCATAGGCCGCACCGGTTGCATGACAGCCATACTGAATGGCATACGCCAGGTGCGCCAGTCCTTGGCCTATTCCTTAACCTCCATGGCTGCCAATGCGGCCAAACAAGCCACCTCAGCCCAGGCTCTAAGTCCGGTCGATTTTCGTTTGCCCCAGCAATTTCTGGAGGAGGATATGCTGTTGCTGGAGGCTCCTCTGCCCACGGAAATCGATTGTAGTTTTACCCGCAATACTTTGATGTACATGCGCTACATCTTGAAAATGGAACTGAAAATCAAGCAGCAAGAACAGCAGCCGCTGCAGTTGGAAGAACTGGACGCAAAGCCACCACCACCTCCGCCACAATTCGAGGACAACTGGCGACTGCCCTCCATAGCGGAGCTGCCAAAAATGCCCAACATATTCGTGGACGTCTTGGGTATTGTTTGCAATTTACGCTTGCAACGGGGCGGTATGGTGCAGAACTCCGAACAGTACGAGCTCATACATAGGGCCCTGTGTCTTTATCTGAAGCGAACATTTGCTTTAAAGCGATTTTAGACTCGTCGTTGTCGATGTCGATGTCGATGTCGATGTGTGCGCGAAAGCATTTGGTATCAAATCAAAAAGGGAAAATTTTCTTCATTTCCATCTAAATGTTTGTAGTTAATTAAACCGTGGAAAAAATCAATACACAAAACAAAAGAGCCGAAGATTTGCAAAAGCAAAACCGAAAACAAAAACTTTCAAATGATTTTATAGTTGTATAAGTAAATGAATATGTATTTAAGTTTTATTCACACACACACACACACCCATACACACATCAATCAAATCGCGAATTGTATTAAAATTTATAACATTTTCAAATAGTCCTAATAAATTATAATAATTTTTTTTCTCTTAATTTGTATTATAAGCCAAACGCATCCAAAAACTAATTTAAACTTAGACTAACTATAACAACAACAACAACAACATCAATTGTGTAATTCCTTCGAAGCATCAAGTTTTTTTTTTGCATTGGGAGCAAAAAAAAGAAAAAAAAAACTAAAAATGTAAACATTATTTGCATATATGACGATGATCTTATTTAAACATAAACAAATTAACAAATTTCAATTTGTTTATTTGCGTTTTTTATAATTTGTACAATTTAGCTTTAAAAAACAAAAACGATAAGATGAGAGAAGAGAAAACCAACCCCAAAACTAGTCAAATAAATTAATTAAAATAATAATAAAAACAAAAAAACACAAAACAATTAAAAGCGTAAACGTAGTCTTAAGCTTTAACTGATGATGACAAACCCAACAAATACCAATTCATTAAATGTAACAAAAGAAATATACAAAAAAAAAGGTTTTTTTATTTTCACGAATGGCGGGATATGGAAAAACTTTCTATGTGGGAGCAAAAATCTTACTTTCAGACTATCCTTTATGATAAGCCTTACACCTACAAATCTGCTACTACCCATGAACTTTCCACTAAGGAACAGGAGAATACTTCTCTCATATCAATGCAGTACAGTCCGATTAAAGTTTAGGCTGAATGATCAGGGTCCTCCCCCGGCCGACACGAGATAACTATGAGCACCACACAGGCTGGAACTTTGAGCTCCGACTTGTGTGGTGTCCATCGTTATCGCGGGACAAAAGAAATATACAAAAAAAAAGGTTTTTTTATTTTCACGAATGGCGGGATATGGAAAAACTTTCTATGTGGGAGCAAAAATCTTACTTTCAGACTATCCTTTATGATAAGCCTTACACCTACAAATCTGCTACTACCCATGAACTTTCCACTAAGGAACAGGAGAATACTTCTCTCATATCAATGCAGTGCAGTCCGATTAAAGTTTAGGCTGAATGATCAGGGTCCTCCCCCGGCCGACACGAGATAACTATGAGCACCACACAGGCTGGAACTTTGAGCTCCGACTTGTGTGGTGTCCATCGTTATCGCGGGAAGCTTAGCAGAAAGCTACCGGGCTCGTCCGCAGGTTGCGGATCAATCCCATGGCACCCGGTTATACGTACCGGATTGACCTGTTGGAGTTCTTCATCGGCAAGGGCTGGCGCCTCAGTGTATACAACAACAGGTTGCGGATGGTGGAAAGCTCCGTTTTTATGCAGAGTAGCTGCAAATGCGGCCGCGGGCAGTCAGCGATTTTCGAAAGGAGAGTCTCAGTGAGGATTCAGGTGGCACAGGCTCTTAATTAAATACTGAGTGCCAATGACACTCGCTATGACAAGGCGAGTTATTGACGCCTTCAAATAACCAATGGCCAACATCAGCGTCTGTTCCCAGGTTAGAGGAGGCTGGAGGCGAGCGTCGGATCTTGGAGAAAGGGGCTAGCCACAACGAGGGAAACATGTGCAATCCCACAAAACCCATGCGGTTGGCGCGCTGGGCCAGTAACCCGCCCCCGGAAAACTATGAGAAACAAAATAAATAAAACTTAGAATGAACTTAAGCAAATATACTTTTTTTACACTTTTTTTCTAAAGTAAGCTTAAAGTAACAGCTGATAACTGACAGAAGAAAGAATGCAATTACAGAGCCACAAGCTGTGAAAAAATTTGTCAACGCCGACTATATGAAAAATCCGAAATTACTTTTTGGCCAACCCAATATTAGAGAAATACAAGGCAGATATTACCGCCTTACAGGAAGTGCGATGGACTGGGAATGGCGTCACTACAACACCAAACGGTGACGAACTATACTATAGCTGCCATAACACGAGACATGAATTTGGCTGTGGATTTGTGGTTAGTCGGAGAATGAAACACCTTGCCTCCTGCTTTACTCCGGTGGTTGATAGGCTTGCCACAATCCGCATAAAAGCCAAATTCTTCAGCATCAGCCTTATTTGTGCCCATGCCCCGAAGGAAGACAAAGACGAACAGACCAAGGATATTTTCTACGAGCCCCTGGAGAGAGAATATGACCGCTGCCCCGCCCATGATATTAAAATCGTTCTGGGAGATTTTAATGCGAAGATAGGGAAGGAAGACATTTTTGGTCCAACAGTCGGAAAGTTTAGCCTCCACGAGATAACGTCTAGTAATGGGTAGAGACGGATAGATTTCGCCGCGGCAAAAAATATAATAGTTAGTAGCACCAGATTTCAACATAAAAATATTCACAATGCCACATGGCTGTCACCCGATCAAAACACGAGGAACCAAAGTGATCACATTGTGATAGATGGAAGTCATTCCGATCCGTGGAGCGAATATAGATTCGGATCATTACCTTGTTTCAGCAAATGTTCGCACCCGTTTGAACATGGCGAGGAAAGTATAATCTGACACTGCACGGAAGCTGGACATTGAAAAGTTGCAAACACAACAAATGACAGCGGGATATCCATTCGACTGACCCAACTGCTTGATGAAAGCACTCCTTGTTCCTATGATATAATGGCGCAGAGACAAACTATTGCCCACTTCATAAAAACTGCCGCGAAATCCGTACTTGGGTACCGGAAACCTCCTCTAAGAAACCAAGAGTGTCAAAATGCTACTGAAGCCAAGAATGCGGCATATAGAGCAACCCTGCAATCAGTAGCAACGCGCCAGATGAAGGAGAGGTATCGGGAGAAAAGGAGAGAGGAGAAACGTCTATTCCGCAGAAAGAAAAAGAAAATGGAAAGATGTGAGTGTAAGCGAATTGAGATGTACAAGAGCCTGACTCTGAAGTCCGGAAATTCTACCAAAGAATTAAACATCAAACCGATGGCTTTGGTCTCCTGCAGAGACAAAGAAGGAAATCTGGTAACTGACACAGATAACATGCTGAGGATATGGAAAGAACATTTTACCCAACTGCTAGTGTCCGACGTTGGCGGCGAAGAGGATACCGCAGAACAAATCCCTGTTGACGGTATAGAATGTTTACCTCCTAGTCAGATTGAGGTCCTAGTAACTGTGACCCGGCTAAAGAACAACAAGGCAGCAGGAGCTGACTTATCAGAGGCGACACGCTGATAAGTCGTATGCGCAATGTGGCTAGAAGAACGCATACGCGATGATTGGAACCTCAGCATACTATGTTTTCAGAATGGATGAATAAGCTCCAGCAAAGAAGTATTTTGAAGGCAAACACGGTGGTATACGCAAACCGGGAAGACCAAAAGCCCGATGGAAAGATCAAGTGGTGGGAGACACCTCGAAACTCGGCGTCAGAGATTTTAGAATGATCGCAGAAGATCGAGGCCCGTAGAACGCTATTCTACGTTCGGCTAATGGAACAAATGTTCTGTCATAGCCAATTAAAGTAAGTAAGTAGGCAAAGATTTTACTCAAACTCTCAAAATGTAGGTTGCTCTCACGAACTCGCCCGCTCTCTTATGTTGGCAAATAATGTACGCGAACGACTTTCAGGCACTTGAAGCCATCACACCTAATATGGTTGAAAAGTCTTCTAACGAAAAAGACGAAACGCGTGCCGTAGCGATTGGTGTGTGTTGCAATCTCTGGCTTTCCTTTTCCATTTTGCAAAGAAAATCTCCGACCATTGAGCTCGTCTCGAACTGAGTCTACCCGAAAGGCTTCGGGTTAACCAAGATCATTGACGGGAGTCCTCTGGCCTTCACCGCAAAATCGTCTCCCCCTTGATTCCCCCTTACTCCGTTATGGCCCAGTACCGAAACGATGGGGATTGTGCCATCCTCAGAGAAGACGTTAATCTCATTCTTACAGTGCAAGAATGTTTGTGATCTTACCGTTCTGATGGTTATTGCTCTTATGGCCATTTTACTTTCCGTAAAGATGTTCACATTCGATGTCCTCACGTTAGCACAACAACACCAGACGCTTTCCGTGATCGACGGGATCTCCGCCTGCAGGACTGTATTATGGTCAGGCAGTCTAAAACAGATCACAGTCCTTGGGTTGTCAATGAAGACCCCCAGGCGCACTCGGTCCTTTAGCTTTGATTCATCCGTGTAATATGATCTTCCAGATGGCAATACTAGGGTTTCGTCAGTTCAAGACGGTGCCACTGGCAGCAGTGTCTTGCAGTCGTCTCAGGTATCCGATCGGAAACCTCTTCGCATCCTTCCAGGCTTCCCATTGCCGCCTCGATCATACAGCGATGGTATGAGCTGCTGCCATCTTCAATCTATTCTCCTATCGCCTTAAGTCTCATAGCCGCAGTGGCTGCCTCACACTTAATCTATATACCAATGGGAGGACTATGTAGAATAGTCTCCAGTGCCCTAGTGGTCCTTGGTCCTCATCGCTCCAAAGCCAGCTGATTTCGTAAAGGAAAAAGAGATGCTTGAGCGACTGGAGTCACTCACTTGAGTGACACAAAGTTAGTGGGACAGACAGTATTTCTTTTTGTTTTGAACAAAAATAACTTAATTATCCACATCGATGCGAGTTGCCAACATTTATTCGGATCATTACCTTGTGGCTGGCATCGCTGTTTAGATCCTTGAAAAGCATCTTTGACACTAAAAGTTTAAACGTCGCACAGTGGGATGCGAAAAAAATATGTGAAAATAAGTCTGCCATTTTGGAACGGATAAAGATATCTTCATAAAGCAATTTTGTAAGCAATCTAAATCTGTGATTTAATTTTAACATAGTTTCACAAATGTCTTCGCAATTCACAAAATTCCAGGTCCATTACAAATAGATATATTTGGCACAAAATATAATGCTTGAGAAACACTTTCCAATAAAAAATTTGAATATAGGACCATAAACGAACATTTCGCAGTGCAAGCAAAAATAGGGTCCAGGCATTCTACGGACCTGCAATTTTGCATATGGTCTTACAGATACCTTCTCTCTAATCATTTCACTTTTCATAGATATATCTCTATTCGTTCAAAAATGGCAAACTGATTTTTTCATCTTCTAAGTCTTCCGAATGCGTAATTTGTCGTGTATGTATAGAAAAATCACCGAGGTGTCCACATTGGGTAGCAATTTTTGTTCATATTTAAAATATTTTATATATAAAATATATATTTTTGGAGAGATAAGGACGTGTTTCATAATAAAATGCTCAAGTGGAAAGAAAAATATTAAATTAGTTTCGGATTATTTGAGTAAAACTCAAAGTGAACCCAAAATATGCAATTTTGTGAAAACAAAAATTCAAAATGAAATGATTATAAAATTGAAACCAATAAAGATATCGTTTTAAGTTTTACATCGTTTTGTAGATAAATGTCTCCCCAAACAAATGAATATAAATTTTATCCACATTTCTTGACAAAAATAACCAAAATCCCCATACTGGGGAAAAGTTTTTACAAAATTGGCGTTTTTTAGCAATGCATAGCCTTAAAGACCTCAATCTTTGAATTTTTCCATCCAATTAGGGACCACTTGGTGCAATCAAAATATGTTATAAAACTTCACATAGTTTTTTTTTGAGCACTTTCCAGCAATTAAAAAATTTTGAAAATCGGACCATAAATGTGCTTTGCCGACCCGAAAAAAATGTTGTAGGGCCAAGGTGACCAATTTTCAAGTTCCGCCAATGGCCCTTCGGGCTCTGAATATAAGAAGAATAACCATGTACGATTTCATGAAGATATCTTTATCCGCTCGAAAATGGCAGACTTATTTCCATTTATTTTTTTTTTCATCCCACTGTACGCAGTGTCAACTTCTTAAGCATACAACTACGAGACGACGTGAACCAATAGCTTTTGTTTTCAACAAATCTATGAATTATTCTGGGATATAGCTTATACTTTTAAAACAAATGCAACTTAGTGTATTTTTTATTTTTAAACCCCGTTTACACTGCTCATTAAATCCGGATTTAAGGGAAAACAATTGATGGAGCCATTAAATCCGGATTTAAGGAGCAGTGCAAACGGGGTTTTACGTAAATATTTTTCTATGATTTTACAATTTTGCACTTATCCTTGAGTAATCCAGAGGCTGAGAAAATTTCTGATAAATATTGCGCCAGAATTCAATTCTCTCCTTATCGGGATTAGTTTTCATGTGACATCCACTGTTTTCAATCGATAAATAATCTAGTATAAATGGTTCTTGTTCCGAGGGGGGTTTCCTTACAGGCTGCCATTTACAGCTGATAGAGGCATCCATTTCCAGATTACTGGGAGTAGGGTTGCTGTATTTAGCAAAATTTGCCCACAAATAACTCAATTGTTTGGTTATCCTTTGATCTTCTGCACTTCCCATATCATTGTTGCCAGCCATTTGAAAGAGATAAAACAATTCATCACCATGTGAGGCACCTCTCAGCTTATCCAATTGCAGCATAACCTTATACAAATTACGACCGCCCACATAATCGAATTGATAGAAATACACAGGGGCCTGGGGCTGCAATAGCGTCTGCCATTTAGCCGCATTTTGCATATCAACGGAGAAGTGATAGTCTGTTAAAATGTTTGCCAATTCGTTTAACATTTTGAGGGTCAAGGGACGGCCATTCAAATAGAAGTCACGCATTTGTTTGCCTATCTCTTCTACATCTGCATGATAGGGGTCCAATGGTATATTGCGCGGAACCATGCGTTTAAAATCGCGATCATATTCCTCTAGTTTTCTTAATGCATTTATCATCATGCCTATACCCTCTGCAGAATTGTATCCCATTATGGAGGGTATGGCGATGCTATTTGGCTGATTTTTGAGTTTCTCCAATATTGGTTGATCTAGGAAACTATCGGGACTTTGGCTATCTTCGATCACAGGTTTAAATGGCAAAGGCAGTTCACGTCTTCTTTCTTCGCGCGTTAGTACACCCAACATCTTGGATAGTATGTGTGCATCGGTAACTTCAGGTGACTGTAAAAATTTCAAAAGCCCCTTGGTATTGCTTGTTTCTTTGTAACCCAAATCTTCGGCCAGCTTTCGTGTTTTGTAGACTGGGTTTGTTTGGAACACCCATTCCATGTTGGCTGTGCCACTCTGCATTATTGTCTTGTGAAAGAGTTTATGGGCATGTTTTGAACACATATGTAAATGAACCGAAGCAGCACCAGCGGATTCTCCAAATAGGGTCACATTGTTGGGATCCCCATTAAAACGATGAATATTTTCATTTACCCACTCCAGGGCTAGGCGCTGTTGGAATGAAAATTTGAGTTTTATTATTGCAAGTCAAACAAAAAGAGTAGCCATATAAATATTTACCTGATCCTTCAAGCCAGCATTACCCCAAATGCCTTCTTCAGGCAGATATAAAAAGCCAAGTGCTCCTAGGCGATAGTTGAAAGTTACCACAATAACATCTTCCTGCATTAAAGACAAGGGCAAATAACTGAAGAAAATTTTAATAAAATTTAAATAAGAAACGTATGAAAGCCGTTAGTATGTGAAAAGAAGCAAAAAAATCTAAATTAGGGTTTGATTCTTCCAGGTGGGACATATCCCCAGGTACCCCGGAGCCTTTAAGACGGCTATTTGAAGAACACAAACTTGACACCCGAAGACTTTTTTAATTTTATTACTGGTTGTTGTTGTTGTAGCAATGTGTTGTAGGCGGCAGCTGTTACCGATGAAGCACTCCATCGGGTGAATACAGTACGCCTACAACCGGCTGCCAATTTATTACTGGTAAAGTGACATGTTCAGAAGGAAAGAATGAATTTTTCCTTAGTTATGAAAAATGCATTAAGGAAAAAAATTTAGAAATACATAAACATTCTTTTCAATATGATCTCTAGGAGAAGGCTCCGTATGAAGATTCCACTCAATACTTAGTAGGCTATAATTTCGTTGAAAATATAAACAACCTTTCTGAATACTTACTAGTCACTATTGCCATTTCCAAATGTAAATCCACCTCCATGGATCCACACCATTACTGGTAAAGGTTTTTCGGCATATGTCTTTCCTTTGGGCACATAAACATTTAAGAAGAGACAGTTTTCGGAACCAATAAGTTCGCCTGTGAAAGGATCACGATGGTGGGAAACGTCGCCTTCTTTCAGACAATCTAATTCTGGTACATCGAATTGTTCCAATGGTAAGGGAGACTATTTAAAAAAGTCGTCGTTTATTAGAGTCCCGTTTACAAAAGTTACAATAAAATCCAAATGGTATGGCTTACCCTAAATCTCAATTCACCAATAGGTGGGACTGCATAAGGGATCCCCTGAAAACTTTCATATTTATTGCCATTGGGCAAATTTTTTTGTTGGCCAATTATAATACCTTGTTTAACTTGAACTTTGACCAGTTGAGATGACTGAAAGAGTTATGGGGTAATTGTAATAAAGCAATCACAGCACGTTTAGATTAAACTTTTAAACAACCTACCATTCTGGAGAACGAACAGCTCAACAATCGATTATTGACTAAATTTCTATAAACAAATGGTCGAATCATTTCGTTAACACTTAACCCGCTCTTTTTTCCCCCAACAAATAAACCAATCGTCGTAGCTAATATAGCCCAACACAATAGCCAAGATAGCCGCTAGTGTGAAAGTGCGTGAGCAGGCATAGATACTTTGCTGTCTAACAGAACGAATTTTAAATACCCTATGATTGTCTATTATCGCCTTACGTGCTCGTTGTGTAGCATACAAAAAAGGTACATAATGGACCTAAAGAACTTTAGCTCTTAAATTTAAATCTCTTAATCCTTTGTAATAACAAGAAAGTTTATTGAAATATTTATTTATTTAATGTTAATTTCTCTCGTACTAACCCGCAAATCGCATTTTAATTAGGGCCCCGAGAAACGTCACTATGGCCGGAGTTGCCCCACCGCTTTCGAACACTTAGAAAACAACTAAACAGCTGATTTTTGTTGACAAGATGAGTAATGTAAATATTGCTTGCCGAAAAAAAAGACGTATCATTTTCTTCGCAGTGAAAATCACATAGAATATTGCAAAAATATCGAAATTTTTTAATATTACAAAGCTAAAAGGCTTGAATTACTTTATAAGGCATAACTGGGAAAAGAAAAATGGGGAGCCTATTTTCAAAAAGTAAAAAACAAAGCCGCGTTACAGAACAAGACAAAGCAGTTCTGGTGGGTGAAGAAAAACTACCCATTTACTCATTTAATATGCAAATGAAATTCTGGATATTCAACAATTCATTCTTACATTTTTCCCCACAGCAATTGAAACAACAAAGGGACCGTCTAAAACAATATCAAAAGCGTATAGAATTGTCTCTGGAAAGTGATCGGCTGTTGGCCAAAAAATGCTTGGCCCAAGGCCGCAAGGAGTAAGTTCTATTATAAGACATAAGAAGATTTGCTGATTAAGTTTTATTATTTACTTGTAGACGTGCAAAGTTGTTGCTGCGCAAGAAAAAGTATCAGGAAACAATGCTGGCCAATACCGACAAGCAACTGGAGAATTTGGAAAAAATGGCATCCGACATTGAGTTTGCCCAAGTTGAGGTTCAAGTCATTGAAGGTCTCAAGCAGGGCAATGCTGCTCTCAAGAAAATGCATGCCATTTTGAATATCGATGAAATTGAAAAGATCATGGATGAAACACGCGAGGGAATCGAAAAGCAACAAGAAATCGATTCTATACTCACGGATGTTTTGACTTCGCAAGACGAAGACGATGTCTTAGCTGAATTAGACGCTTTGGCCGCCGAGGAGGATGCAAATGTTGCCGTTTCACTGCCAGAAGTTCCCAGCGATAATTTGCCCGAAGCCGAAGAAGTGGCCAGCGACGAAGATGACGAAGTCAAAGCCAAGGTGGGCAAAGTGAAAGAAAAGCCCAAAAGGGTTCTTGTGGAGGCCTAGTATTGCGTCGACTGATATGGACAGGAAGTCATTTAGAATTACGCTGTAGTTTTGTGTAACGTAATGTTTTATTCTTTTTGTTTTGCTAGATATGTATTTTTAAATATTTTTTTTAAGCTAACAAATATTGAAATTTATATCCCACAGAATGTATGTGTCACGTTTCGTAAAGAAAGGAATAAATAATCTAAAAGATAATGAACGAATTGCTAAATTTTCGTAAACTATAGAATAGAAAGTTGAAACGTTCTTTCTAGGAACACCCTTTAAATGTTGGGTGTGAAGGGTGTGTCATAGAACAATAGCCTCTATTTGTTTTAGGGGAAAAGGAAAATCCACAACACACTCGATGTTGTCTGAAATAAGACAAAAGCAACAAGCCATGAACCTTCCGATTTTTTATAGACGTGTTTCCTTTCCATGCAGAACTCATCATTTCTAGGCCTTGCAGGAAATTTGAACACACCCTTGATATGTCTGGTACCTTCAGCACAAGTCCTCCCATAGCTATTAAATAATATCATCGGATATTAGAAATTATGTTTATTTTTATTGCATTCGATTGAATTAAAAGATGTATATAAATTAAATTTATAAGGTATATTAAATTATTAAAAACTGTTCTAACTACAAAAAAGTCAAGGAGTAAAAAAAGCAATACATTAAATACTATTCCATCAGTAAGCGACTTCCCCTAACAATCCCTTACATAGTCGACATGCGAGCAAATCGCATTATTTGATCATGATTTGAAGGAGTATCAGACGTTATCTGCACTCTCTGCCATGCCTTTGTCTCACTTGACTTGCGTACAGCCTCCAAAACGGCCTGCACATAGAGACCATCTTCAAAAGTGGCAGCAGCTTGCACTGGTTCTTTGACCCATGACGATTCCTTGACAGCAAAGGACTCTTTGAGGGCACCAATCATTTTGCACAAACCCTTTATGTATAGCCGTGGCAGTAGCGAGTCTGATGTGGCAAAATGCAAATCCTGAACATCAACATAAACGGCTTCTTCTTTCACGGTTTGTGGTGCATCGGGCTTATTCTTAAATATGAAAAGATCACCGCCTCGGACCACCAAATGACCTTGAGAGCCACAGATTAAAACCTCTTGGGAGAAAGTTTTCGCTGGTACCGTATGACTATGAATAGATGTTGTTATCAGTGTACCATTGGCGAGTTCCATTTGGAAATTACAAAAGTCCGGAGCAGAGATTTGACGAATACCATTAACATTGTTTGTGGTTTTGGTGTATGCCTTCACAACACCATGAACTCGCACTGCATGCTGGTGGAGCAAGAAACTGACCAAGTCGACCACATGACTGCCAACTAAATTTAGAGCACCACCTCCCATGGCAGCATCGCACATCCAATCAAATTTTTCCGGGAATAAACTGCCCAATTGAACGCGCACATCCACCAAGGAAATTTCATTGAGCGGTCCAATTAAACCTTCGTTCAAACAACGCTTCATATGGGTAAAAGCGGGCAGAAATCGCAATGAATGATTTACCAAAGATATAAGAGTGGGATAATACTGAGATGCACGCACCATTTTCATGGCATCTGACTGATTCAATCCCATGGGCTTGTCGCAAACCACATGCTTGCCTATGCCCAAGGCTTTAACCGAAATCTCGGCATGCAGGTAAGGCTGACAGACTATGAAGACCAAGTCGACATCTTTACGTAGGAGCACATCATCGATTTTGTTTGTGTAAAATGAAATATTCAGGAATGTGGCTACTTCCTCACTTTCACGCAGTGTACGACCCCAAACTGCTTTGATTTCAAAGCCCTTTTCACGTAGTATAGGCACTAGAACCTTGGTGATTGCACCTGTCCCAAAGACGCCAACGCCGGGCAGCATAATTATGGTGTCTTGATGATGGTGAGTGTGATGTTATTTGGAACAAGAAAATGAGTCTATCATACGTAAAATTAGACCCAAACTAATGTCAACAATAGGGATCTAATGGGGACTTAACATGGCACATCACGATGCATGCTCATTGCAGTAGTAGTTGCGTTTTATTTTAGTACTACATAGATCAGTGCAATGAAATTTGTATGATAATGACATCTATCCAGGACAACGAAGTTTTGGATAAATTACCAGTGCAGGCTTATGTAGAACATCTGTAGTCATGATTGACATCACATGTATTTAACAAATTAGTGTGGCCACTTGCAGAAATACACCTATTATGAATGGTAAAATAAAAATAAAACCAAATATTTATAAAATTGCCCAAACATTTTTTACGAAATTTAATTTTTAAGTTTTACAATTATTTTCACCTATTCTCCATATTGTTTTGGTGGGTTGGCAAATCACGTTTGCCAAATTTTTGTTGCGTTTTATTTTTGCCCTTCAAGGCTTATTTGTCTAGTACTGAAATAAAACAGCAAGTATTGGTGAAAATAAGGGTGTATGCCTTACTTGTACACATAACCATCAGTCATGGCTGAAATATCACTGTATATCGATTACAGTTTACACAGATATGTGTAATCATTCATGTATTGAAAACACGTTCTGCCCAAAATAAGGTTTAAAAAGAGTATGATCATGATCATGAAAAGGCCTATAAAAACGTCGAATAAAATCTAGTAATCAAATCGATTTGTTTTATAGGCAGTTTATCATGATCGTACTCATCATGTATACCCGTTGATTAGAGTTTTTGCCAAAAACAGATAATTTTTCATTGTTTTCATCTCTTTTAAAAATTTTTTTTTTGGACAGGACGTGCTTTTCAATAGCTGTCAAGTAACGATTAAACCCCGTTTACACTGATTTTTAGATCCGGATTTAAAGGCTCGATCATCTGTTTTCCCTTTATAAAATCAGCCGACGATAGCCTTAAATCCGGATTTAATCAGCTGTGTAATCGGTAATCGATAGAAGCCAATCATCGAAAAAATCAAATGATTTTTCAGCCATGACTGATGGTTATGTGTACATGTGACGCATACACCCTTATTTTCAACAATACTTTTACAATGACCTGCCATGTAAAGTTCCCATTAATTTTCGGGTTTATTTCAGTTTTATATTTTGTTTTGCCAAGTGAATTGATAACACAGGCGTGTAGCCAGATTGGCTTTTTTACTTTTCTTCTTGTATGGAAATTCGGTTCCGTTCGAAAAACCATTGAATATTTTATAAAATTTAATTTTATTTCGATTACGTATATGTATAATTTCAATTAAATAATCACAAAAAATAATGTTATACTGCTATCAATCAATATTCTTTGTATTCATCAATTGATTCCATATCCATTTATTCGCAGAAGTGATTTTCATATGAATACCCCAACATATGGCGAAACAATCGCGTTACCACCTGATGGCAAACAAACATACTTGCACTGGAAACTTTTGTTGCGTTTTATTTCTGCCCTTCACGGCTTATTTGCCCAGTTTACACATATTCATATATTGATGACCATCTTGTCATCAAGCGGATCGACGTTTTGCCAACACACACACAAAGAAATTTGTGTGCGTGTGTGTATACGTGTGCGTACATGAGCAGAGAATATGCGAGAAAGAAGGTAACAACAAAAAGAATGCAAACAAAAATCTGACGTTTTAATACCGTCAAATCTGGCCGGATGTTAATAAAGGGTGATTTTTTTGAGGTTAGGATTTTCATGCATTAGTATTTGACAGATCACGTGGGATTTCAGACATGGTGTCAAAGAGAAAGATGCTCAGTATGCTTTGAGATTTCATCATGAATAGACTTACTAACGAGCAACGCTTGCAAATCATTGAATTTTATTACCAAAATCAGTGTTCGGTTCGAAATGTGTTCATTCACCGTAACGTTGCGTCCAACAGCATCTTTGAAAAAATACGGTCCAATGATTCCACCAGCGTACAAACCACACAAACAGTGCATTTTTCGGGATGCATGGGCAGTTCTTGAACGGCTTCTGGTTGCTCTTCACTCCAAATGCGGCAATTTTGCTTATTTACGTAGCCATTCAACCAGAAATGAGCCTCATCGCTGAACAAAATTTGTCAAAATTTGAACACATTTCGAACCGAACACTGATTTTGGTAATAAAATTCAATGATTTGCAAGCGTTGCTCGTTAGTAAGTCTATTCATGATGAAATGTCAAAGCATACTGAGCATCTTTCCCTTTGACACCATGTCTGAAATCCCACGTGATCTGTCAAATACTAATGCATGAAAATCCTAACCTCAAAAAAATCACCCTTTAGCTGTTCGCGTGAAGCCACCTTTTTAAATCCGCCTTGACCCCAGCACAGCTATCACACGTACATGCACCCTGAGAAAAGTTGATACCAAACGTGCTCAATTCAGTACCTACGGTATAGATAGTATAGCAACACTGTATGGTACAAAAACAATACCGGATGGTATGGATGAAAAATAAAAAAATCACTCACGAGAACCCCTTTAGATCAAAAGCATGTGTACCCTCGAGAGTATGAGTCAGTACTTGGAGTGTTTCAAAGAATTTTTTTTAAAGCTTTTGCAGAACTCTCTGTATGCAACTTTTAGTCTGTTATCCATTGCCCTTTGGGCCATATCTAGATTTTGGTTACATGTCGCTAGAGGTATACGCACAGATTACAGGACCACTGGAATACGTTTAAAGTGTCAGTTTTACAATCAATAATTTTTCTTTTAAAATTCGATAAAAATTACAAAATTCCTATTTATTTTCAAAAAATAAGCCTCACAATGGTTTCTCTTACAATTCCCCACCCACTGCTCCATCGTAGTCAGTTCCATTATCGCTGTAATCCTGCAAAGCATCTTTGATCTCCTCCACTCTGACCGTAGCCGATTTGCGACTCACATTGGCGGAAGGTGGATTCCTTATCATCTTCTTTGAACTCATTTCGCGTTTCAAGTGCGCCCTTAGGGTCTTATTCTCTTCGCGAATTTTATCGATTTCCTCCAGCAGTATGACATTCTCTTTGAAAATCTTGTCGAATTTACGCTTTTGAGTTTTATCCTCCTCTCGCTTTGAATAGATTTTCAAAACTTTTTCGATTTGATGGCGTTGTCGCTGGAATTCATCTCTCACTTTGGAATCGAGCGAGATGAAACGTTTCAATTCGTCATCATTGGCATGCCGCTGGAAGAGTTCGCGAACAGCTGTCTTCAGTTTGTCAGGTGAATTGATGAGTCCCGCCATGTGATAGATTTCGCTGCAGATAGTTTGCAGGCATTCACGACCAGCGCGAGCCCTATGGCGTTCTATCTTCAGCTCGGTCACATTGCTGATGTACTTGTCGCGGAGATCCTTCAACTGCAATTCCAGTTGGGTATTGTTGTGGCTGAGACCGGCTAATTCGTTTTCCAATTCTAGAATGTGCTTTCGTTTCTCGCTAATCTGGAATTCCCGTGGTTCGATTTGAGCCTTAAGCTCGGTTATTTGGTGGTTCAAGACTTGTTTGTATTTGTTGAGCTCTTGATTTTTGTGTTGCAGCTCTTGTATGCGCTTCTCCTTTGTGCCAATGCATTGATCCCGATCTGTGATATCCTTCTGGAGATCTTCGATGGTACGATTTAATTTGGCTATATTTCGCTGGGACTTGCTGTGTTGCTCCTTAAGCGTTTCCACCTCCTCCAGCAGATTGTCCACCTCCTTGGTGAGGCCTTCGAACTTTTTCTGCAAGACACCGGCGCGACCACGCCACAGCTCCGTAGCCTCTCTCTCGGCGAGAAGTTTCTTTTCGTATTTCTCTTGGGTTTCACTCATGGCGCGTTCATTGTCCGCTTCTGCCTGCTTACAGTACTCGGTGAATTCGGTCTTTTTGTCTTGCATTTCCTTCATCAGCTCTCGTATCAATTCGCGGCGCTCATCCAATTGTTTTTTGTAATCATTCTCTAGACCTTCAACCGTATCCTGCAAAGTGCCCGCCGATTTCTTGAGTTTTCCTTCATAGCTCTCCCGCAGTTCCAGCATATTCTCTCGCAGGTTGGAGAATTTCTGGTATTCGATTAACATGCGCTCCGAATACTGGGTGGCCAGGTTATCCAGTTGTTTTTTGTGTTCCTCCTTCATTTCGTTTATTTCGTAGGAGATTTTATTCATCTCCATTGCGTGGCGTTCCTCCAGATCGTTATTCAACCTCTTCAGTTCGTCCAGAGCCCGGCGATAGCTGCGATGAACCTCCGCCAATTGTTGGCCATCGAATATCTCATTTTGGGAGAGTTGATATTTAAACTCTTCGGCCTGTTGCTTGAGTCGAACTTCCAGATTGATGATTTGGTCATTCTTACCCTCCAAGATGGCTCGTGGTATGAGCACCTCTTGCGATCTCAAGAGATCTTGATCCATGCTCGCCACCTTGCCTTCAATATTCTCCAAGACCCATATGGCCAAAGTGCCAGCCTTGGAGACGGCCATTAACAGAGTGCCATCGTAGGAGAATCTCAGCTTGTTAACGGAGGAATTAAAGAAACGAAAGTTGGTGCAGGTACCACCACCTGCATCTAGGAACGGCAGCTGAATATTTACTAAATCTCCCACTTCATTGGCAACAAACATAATGGTGTCGGAACGCGCCAGAGCCACATCAGTCAGTTTGCATTTGGTGGTGGAAGGTATGTTAACCTCTCGAACAATTTCAGAGTTCTGAAATTCTCGCAAAAATCCCGAGTTTGTAACACCAAAAATCGACAAAGGATCATTGAAGGTGGAGCAAACCGAAACATATTCTGTGCCCTTTTGTACGATTTCCTGCAGCCGATTTCCAGTCTCCACATCCCATTGATAGATAGCCCCCTCATTTCCTCCGGATATGAGATATTTGTCATTTTTGGTCCAGTCCACTGAGAGAACGGTGCCATTGTGGCCCTTGAGGCTGATCAAGACTTCCAGATTGTAAACCGAGGTTATGGCTATGGTGCTGTTGTATGCAGCTGCCATCAAGTGGCCGTAATTGGAGTATTTGACATCCTTGCAGCGAGGAAAGTTATAAGTCTTAACAATCTAGGGAGGGAAGGAAGAGGATTATTTGAGTTTCATGTTTACTTATTTGCAGCTCACATTTAATTCCTCCATGAATATTTGGGTTATACGCAACTGATCCGAGAAACCTATGGCAGCCATAAGCCCGGTAGAGTTCAATTCCACAATATTGACATCAACTTGAAATTTGCGCACCAACTCTACCTTCTCGGTTTCATAGTTCCATATACGTATGGTTTGGTCCTTGGCTAAAAGTGGGTAAAGAAGCTGACAAAGTCCCTTCTCAATCAATCTTTACTTTTGCTAACTTACATGCCGTCATTATGATAGGCTTCCAGGAGCATAAGGATATATCCACCACATCGCCAATATGTACCAAAGCTCCCATAGGCTGAAAATTCAATTCTTTGGCCTTCAAGGTTTCGGGAACTATTAGCACTCCCACATATATCTGGGAGTGTAGAGTGGTGACTATGACTGTCTCCTGCTTGCTATCCACCGCCAAATTGGTGATTTGATACAAAGCTTCCGCATAAATGGTGATGGGTATGGTGAGTATGGTCTTGCGTTCGAATTTGAATTTGGAAACTCTCTCGAAAACAAAGACCTGATTGAAGATGGCAAAAGCGAAACCCTTTCCAAAGGCGGTCATGCATAACACTCGGGTATCAAACAATTTGGTGTAGTTAACAGGACGTTGCTCTTGCTCCCGATCGAATGCCTCCTGATCGATGAGTAAATCAAAAGTTTCCGCATCACTGGCCTTTTGGCGCAATTTGAACTCACCATTTTCCACAAGTATCAGTTCATTCTCGTCGGTGCCCACCATCAACAGATCCATGGCCAAGAAGACCATTGATGTGGTGACAAAGTTAGATTTTAAGGTATTGGTGGTATTGAAGCCCTTATCCGACTTGGATTGCAATAAAAGCAGATTATTGCCTCCCACAGCCAGGAGGCTGGTATCTTGAGGATTGCAAGCAACGCATTCAGCAGTACAACGTGTATTGGGTGGACAAGGTCGACCCTCGTATACAGTACCCAATTTGTCCAGTAGTATCATGTAGAGCATTTCCTCGGGCGATTGGGTGAGTATGGTCAGCCCCTTGGAGTCACCTGTAAAAAGGAGTTGCTTGATGGTCGCAGTTTTTGAGCCATTTGGCAGGTCTAGGGTGCGTCGTTTCTTTAGCGTGTGCAAATCATATATGGAGATGGTCTTAATGCCACCATTTTTGCCATTGTTTCCTTTGCTGCAGAAAGGAGCAGAGAGAAGAGGGGAGTAATTCCAAATGAGATTTAATAAAAAAATATCCTTGAATTTGTTTTTCATAGTAAATTTTCTAAAAATGGTACTTTTATAGAAAGTTGCAGATTTTCAGTCCTCCGATACGCTGACCGAATACCCCACAAATGTGCCCAGGGAATAACTATTCCTGAAATTTTTCTTGTGTTCTCTTGTGGATTCGAACCCAAGTGTTGCCAACATCTAAGCCACGGTGGCCATCACTTTCATCTCTTCGATCCAGCACGGTTTGTAACTTTATTTCTGATTTTGAGATTTTTGAGCACATTCCCAATTCGCATAATTTATTCTCCTAGTGCAGTGCGTATCTTTAAACAGCGCGACGTACCCGTAAGCGACTTTAGAAGATTCTTTCAGCGCCATGAAAGAAAAATTTTGATTCTAGCAGTGCCGTGCGAGGAGACCACCGTGCAGCAGAGGTTAGCATGTGCGTCTATGACACCGAAGTACTGGGTTCAAATCCCGGCTTGAATTCAGCGGTGTTTATCTCCTAACTAATGCTACCTACATTTGTCAGGTATCCTGCCATGTTAAAACTTCTCTACCAAGTGGTGTTGCTATGGAGGCCTCTTATCATTGAGTTTAAATTTAAATCGGACTGCACAATTTGATATGAGAGAAGTATCCCCTGTTCCTTAGTGGAATGTTCATGGGAAATTTAATAGCAGTGCCGTGCGAGTCTTTTTACGTGATAACGTAACCCCATTTTCTTTGTTGCCAGTTGAGTCTTTTTATGTGGTGACCTACCCGTAGGCTACGAAACTTGATTTTTCCAGCGACGTGTGAGCATAAATTTGATTCTTCCAGCTCAATTGCGAGCATAAATTCGATTCTTCCAGTGCCGTGCTAGCCTTCTTACGTGATTTCGTACCCGTAGGCAACGTTTCTAAATTATTCCAGTGCCGTGAGTGTCTTCTTGCGTAGTGACGAGCCAATAGGTAACGTAACTTTAATTTCGATACCTCCACTCTCCTTTTGTGGTGACATACCCGTAGGCGACGTAACTCGATTCTTCTAGTGCCGCAGCTTTCGTGTTAGCACGCAGTTCAGCTTACATAGTCTGTGATAGCTGGAATCACCGGGCGCATGAAATCTACATGATCAAGCAGACCTCGATTATCCGAGGTGACTATAGGCCGTCCTTTATTATTTAGCCGTCCTATGTCTTCTAGTCGTGAGGTTGTCTTATACTTTATCTTATGTCTATGGGCCCAACATCCAAATTGTCTCTAGCTTCGAGGTTCTCATAGTTTTTCGTTGTTCTTATAGTCCCAGTTATACTAAGACATAAAAACAATATCCCGTTCCCCCATCGTCTCCTCAATTATTCGATGAAGGTGCTACCAAGCCCTACCTGCAGTTCATTATTTAGTCGCCCTACGTATTCTAGTCGTAAGACTGTCGTATACTTTATCTTATGTCTATGGGCCCAACATCCAAACTGACTCCAGCTATTGTCGTGATTCTCATGGCCCCAGCTATGCTAAAACACAACGACAATATGCCTATTGAACATTTTTATACCCACCACCGTAGGATAGGGGGTATATTCATTAAGTCCCTACAAGGTATATATATTTGGGATCGTCGTAAAATTACCCGATATCGTTGAAATTTGCGACAGTGGGTTATTTTAAGCCTCCCAACATCCGACTCAAATATGGCACAGATCGGACTAAATTTAGATATAGCTGTCATATAGATCGATCTGCCGATAAAGGGTCTGAAGCCCATAAATGCTTTAATTTTTTAACCGATTTCGCTAAAATTTGAAACAGTGAGTTATTTGTAGCCTCCTGACACCCGACCTAAATATGGTTCAGATCGGACTATATTTAGATATAGCTGCCATATTGACCGATCTGCCGATAAGCGGTCTGAAGCCAATAAAAACTTTATTTATTACCCGATTTCGCTGAAATTTGAAACAGTGAGTAAGTTAAGACCTCCCAACATCCGACCTGATTATGGTTCTGATCGGACTTATTTTGATATAGCTGCCATATAGACCGATCTACCGATAAGGGTACTGAAGCCCATAAAAGCTTTATTTATTATCCGGTTTCGCTGAAATTTTAAACAGTGAGTTTTTCTGAGCCTCTCGATATCCGACTTTAATATGGTTCAGATGGGTTTATAATTGGATATATCTGCCAAAAAGACCAATATTTTGTTTTATAAAATTGAACAATGACATATATATTAGACCACTCAATGTCCGTGCCGAATTTGGGTGCTTAAGTTATCCAATTTTCACCGGATTGTGACGATACAGGGTTTACATTTATATCCCAGGTGGTGAGTATCCAAAGTTCGGCCCGGCCGAACTATGAGACAGGGAGTTGTGATAGGCTCTTCGGCAGCCCTCTTCAATTTAGCCCAGATCGGTTCAGATTTGGATATAGCTGTCATATGGACCGATCTCTCAATATAATATTTGGGCCCATAAAAGACGCATTTATTGTCCGATTTCGCCGAAATTCTTCAACAACTTTCTGCAATTTGGTTCAGATCGGTTCAGATTTGGATATCGCTGCCATATGTACCGATCTCTCGATTTAAGGTTTGGACCCATAAAAGGAGCATTTATTGTTCGATCTCGCCGAAATTTGAAACAGGGAGTTGTGTTAGGCCCTTCGATAGCCCTCTTCAATTTGGCCCATATCGGTTCAGATTTGGATATAGCTGCCATATATACCGATCTCTCAATTTTAAAGTCTTGGCCCCAAAGTAATGGTTTGTTAGGTTTTTCGTCATCCGTGTCGTATATGGTTCAGATCGGTCTATATTTGGATATGGCTACCAAAATGACCAATATTTAGTTCTACAAAATTGAACAATGGCTTGAACTTATTAGACCTCTCAACATCCGTGTAGAATTTGGTCCAAATCGGACCATATATCAATAAGATTCTATGGTGGGAAAAAATTATGCATTTTTCACCGGATTATGACGAAAGGTGGTTTAGATATATACCCGAGGTGGTGGGTATTCAAAGTTCGGCCTGACCGAACTTTACGCCTTTTTACTTGTTTTTAGTATTTAGAGTGCACATTGAGCTTATTACTGGCTAAGGTGTATGCCCATAGTGGCATGGGGCGGATTAGCATCCGAACCCTCTTTTAAACCTAACCTAACCTAACTTTGGAGTCCAAACAAAAATTTTCGAGGTGTGGCGCCTTCAGATATAAAAAAAACCTAGTCTAATAATTATCTCTTAAATGCTTGGCTTTAGTTGAAGATAATCCAATTTGTAGTTGACTAAGCGTTTTCTTGATTTCGAAAACATTTTCTTTTACTGTTTCTAATTTTCCATTTCCGATGTTCATATATTTTTTAATACAATTGGTCTTACCTTTTCAATTCTTCTAAAATTGCCAATAGTCTACGATGAGGACTGATTTGAATGATTAAAGGTATGGTATTCTCGGGTAATCTAAAAGAGAGGCACAAACAATATTTAAACATATACAAATATATTTGCACACGCAACCACTCATACAAACCTAAGAAAATGCTGTTTATTCTCAACAAAATCATGAAAGGCCAATACACCTTCAACGGGATAAATGACCTCCTGTTGCAGATTGAAATGTATGTTGCCCACAATATCGGTTCGCAGACCGTAAATGTGTTTGGGCCGCAAACCAACGGTGTTTGTGGATACGTTGGTTGTCTCCAGCGCTTGGCCATTCTCCATAATGACATAAATTAATGCACAAAATGTCTAGAAAGACCGCAGACAAAGTCACCCAATATTAATGAAATAGTTTTGAAATTGAAAAAAGGAATGAATTTATTGAGAATCAGGGCAAAAGCTTCAGCGCTGTGTTACAAAACTAAGCCAATGACGTTTGAAAAGAAAATCCCTAAAAAATAAACAACTTTTGTTGTTAATCATATTTCCATGACATTTTTACAGAGCTGGCAAAATGAAAAAAAAAAAAATACAAAAAGGAACTAAAATTCCCTTACATAGCCAAACAAACTAAACAGCTGAATAAAAATGTGACGCGAAAAAATTCACCTACATATACTAATAAATCAGCGCACTTACATGTGTATATGTATGTATTGACTTTAGGTAGACAATGTATAGGAATGTCCATTATTCTGTTTCTTAATGCTGCCTCTTGTTTACTTATGCACTCCATAATACAAACAAAATACCAATTCAATTACTCTTTCATTTATTGCAGTTAAGAGAGGGCGAAAGAGAGTAAGAATGCGACAGAGAGAGAGAGAGAGAGAGAGGAATAGTTCCGTTTCTGTTTTTCTGTAGCGTTGCCACCAGTGTTGTAGGATTAAGGGAAATTTCCCCAAACAGGGGACTTTATTCCGGATTGGGGAAATTTTTTTCTTATCTGGGGTACGGGGATTTTAATGGGGAACAAGTTAAAATTGAGGATTTTCTAGGGGAAAGTGCTGGCCAATAAATACCCTTGCATTAGGTGTGATTTAATTGAAAGCATATTCACTTGCACTGGTGTTTACTGTAGAAGCATATAGAAACCAAGATGAGAAATTGTACATGAATATGATAGACATAGGGTTTAGTCCATCAGGAGGTATGGGCTTTAGTTCATCGTACTAAAGCGGGAAATGTTTTCAACAGATTCTAAGGTCGCGGCATCCAAGTACTAAGATAACTTTTTATACCCATCACCCATCTCTGGATTATTTAAAGCTTATCTTTTTTGTACAATAACATAAAAATCATATGGTAAAATCGCCATCTTGTCATTAAGTTCACAAAGAAATTCGCTCAGATAGTGTGCGTATATGAGCAGAGATAAAGAGAATGCAAACAAAAATCTGACATCCGTCAAACCTGGCCGGCTGTTTACAGCTGTTCGCGGTATTCCCGCCATTTTTTTTCTATTTTATGGATAAGACTAGCCGACTGAAGGTGTTTATTGAATTCGTGCCACTGTAGCCTATGTCCGCTGAATGCCTGCGTTCAAATCCTGGCGAAAACATCGGAAAAAATTTAAAGCGGTGGTGATCCCGTCTTAATGATGGCGACATTTGCCATGGATGGTCATGTAAAAAATTCTCCCCAAAGAGATGTTGCACTGCGGCACGCTATTCGGATTCGGCTATAAAAAAGGCCCTTATCGTTGAGTTTAAACTTGAGTCGAAAGGCTTTCATTGATGTGTGAGAAGTGGGCCCTTCTCGGTTCCTGGATAAATTTTGTACTCAACTCCCAAATACCTTTCTTTTGGGTCCTATATTATCGTATTGGTAAATATTTCCGGTTTAGAGAGACACTTAGCCCTTAATGAAAATATACGCTTTGTGCTCTACCTTAAAAAAAAGTTATATGGCATGATCGGTTAATAAATTCAGTTTGAGGTTGGGATGGGCACCAGGGACTTTGTCCCGAAAATGAGTATCAATTTCCCCAAAATCAATCAATTTAAACATCAAATCGCTTTTATATAATAGGGAGGTGTTTTCGGGTGGGGAAGTTCTCCAAACACATGGCTCTTCAACTGGATATCAAATTCGTTTCTTCTCTCAAGCACCTTTCGTTTGAGCTCTATATTGTCGTGGCCGGTTTTGGACGGCCCCGAGGCACCCGACCCCTTCAATAGAAACTATGTTTTGTTTTGACTGTGAGAGTGCTCCCATCCGAGATCTAAATATTTTATAGCCTATGTTTTTTTTCCCGAAAAACTTACACAATCTGTGAAAATTTTAAGAAAATCGGTTCAACCGTTTTTGATTCTACGGAACATACAAAAAAAAATCGAATCCCATATAGTCATGATGGGTCATATGCCCATCTAAGGCGTTTTTGGGGGGAAGGGTGACCCCCTATACTTCGATCTGATTTTATATGCCAGATTCGTTACCTACTCCCGAATACCTTTCATTTGCGGTCCATATTGACAAGAACGCTTAATATGTCTGTTTGGGGGAATTTTAGGGTTGGGGCGGCCCGATGGGTACTTAGACCCAAATTTCATCATGTTTTGATATAGCTGCCATATAACTTCTTGAGCCTCTAGAGAAAGTAAATCTTATCCGATTTGCCTCAAATTTGGCATGAGGTGCTATGTTATGACCTTTAACCACTGTGCCAGGCATGGTTCAAGTCGGCGATATAAACGATTTCTCGATTTGACTTCTTGAGCCCCCAAAGGACACAATTCTTATTCGACTTGGCTGATATTTTACACAGGTCTCCAACATATAATTTAATTGTGGTCTAAACCGGATCATATCTTGATATCGCTCTAATAGCAGAGCCAATCTTTTCTTATTTGCTCGATTTATATGGGAGCTGTATCGGGCTATAGACCGATTCAGACTATAATAAACACGTATGATGATGGTTATGAGAGGATCCGTCGTACAAAATTTCAGGCAAATCGGATAATAATTGCGACCTCTAGAAGCTCAAGAAGTCAAGATCCCAGATCGGTTTATATGGCAGCTATATCAGGTTATTAACCGACTTGAATCATACTTGGAACAGTTGTTGGATATCATAACAAAACACGTCGTGCAAAATTTCATTCCAATCGGATAAGAATTGCGTTCTCTAGAGGCTCAAGAAGTCAAGACCCAAGATCGGTTTATATGGCAGCTATATCAGGTTATGGACCGATTTGAACCATACTTAGCACAGTAGTTAGAAGTGCACAGTTATGTGTAAAATTTCAGTCAGATCGGATGAGAATTGCGCCCTCTAGAGGCTCTAGAAGTCAAGACCCAAGATCGGTTTATATGGCAGCTATATCAAAACATGGACCGATATGGCCCATTTACAATACCAACCGATCTACACTAATAAAAATTTGTGTAAAATTTCAAGCGGCTAGCTTTACTCCTTCGGAAATTAGCGTGCTTTCGACAGACAGACGGACGGACAGACGGACGGACATGGCAAGATCGACATAAAATGTCGCGACGAACAAGAATATATATACTTGATGGGGTCTCAGACGAACATTTCGAGTAGTTACAAACAGAATGACGAAATTAGTATGGTGGAGGGTATAAAAAGAAAATTTTAAGTTAGGAATTCCGTGCTACTTACAAAATCCTTAAATCCTTAGTTTAGGTTGGTTGAGATTGTAAACAGGCCAAATCGGTCCATGTTTTGATACAGCTGCCTTATAAGCAGATCCCCGGATTTGACTTCTTGAGCCTCCAGAGGGCGTAATTCTTATCCGATTTGCCTGAAACATTGAAGGTTTAAGTTTTTAAGATTTCTAACAGCCATTGCTAGAACGGTCCATATAGGTCAATGATCTATGTAGCTCTTATAAACATACTTGAATAAGTCATTCAATGAACATATCACGTGCGATGCATTGTGGAGGGAATATAAGATTCGGCCCGGCCGAACTTAACGCGTTTTTACTTGCTTATTATATTTTATTCATATCAATTTATTTTGCTTTATGCCTCGATTTTTTTTTGCTACCCTACCTTCCACAGCAAATCATCACCATAATAAATATTCGTATTGCAGCTGCTCTAAGTTTGCTGATTGAATGACGAAGCAGACACTTACCTACACATGTGTGATGTTAACTTTGTGAGGGTAATGTTATGGCTGTTACTGGTAATGTTTATTCGTGTCTCTCTGTGAGAGCACTGTTAACATTTCATAAAGTTTCGTTATTTATTACATGGCACTCACTCGTCAATGCGTTTATTATTGATAACATTTGTACACAAAGTAAAGAGGATACTTGTCCAGGGAAATTGGGGGGAGAAATTGTCTTCTTTTCCCCCTTTAACTTTGTATTCAACGGTGAGAGTGCTTCAATTTATTGAGTTAATTATGAATCATTTGGTGGCAATATGGTATGCATCTACACGTCTGTATGTAAAATAGTTGCGTAGTTTTTTTTTATTGGTTTTATATGTAATTAAAAGTGATTAATTGCTGGGAGGAAAATTCCTATAGAACACCTTAAAAGGAAACCTTGAAACAGTTAAGAATGCCATTGATAGACAATTTGTCTGCGTAACAAACACATTAACCAAATGGTTGTTGTTGCTACTCATAAGAAATTTCGGGTAAAGAAAGCGTTAGGTAGTTAACAATTGAGGACTTTGTTGTTGTTAGCCAAGGTGTAACTAAAAGTAAACGTGAAGTACTTGAACAATAAAACAAGTAAAAACGCGTTTAGTTCGACCGGGCCGAAACTTGAATCACCCTGGATCGCATGGAATGAGTTCTCTGAATGACTTTTTCAAATATTTTGGGGCGTTATATATTGTCCGGCTTTAGACCGTTCTTTAATGCTTTCTTTCAAAGAATAGTATAGCAAAAAAACATTTAAAAGTCAGCAAAAGTGTGCTCTTGCTAGAAGTATTTGACTGGTTACCCCTTATCGCGATTTCAATTTCGACCAAGAAATACCACAATTTGAACAGGGCTCTTTAAGATGACCATCGACCATCCATCGACTTGTCGAAGATGTCATCAATAGGTGGGGGCCTGATGCCAAGATCGTACAATCGTCCACTTATGGAATAGAGGATAGGTAGAGGTTAAAAATTGTCGAAATATTACCCCACCTTGGGGAACTCCCTGTTTCAGTCTACGGTGTTTCGATTTCTCATCTCTAAATTCCACAAATGACTGGCGACAACACAGACAATTCGCAACCCAGCGTTTCAGGCCTGGCTGAAGGGACGTATGGCGATGTCCACAAATAGGACCTTACTCGGGTCCTTTCCAGGCTTTAGAAGCGGGATCACTATGCCCATCTTCCAGACATCGGGTACTATAAGAGTATTCAAAGACAGGTTGAGGACAGTTGCTAGGTACTCAACTCCAGGTAATTCTAGTTTCTTCAGCATCATTGTAGAGGCTCCGTCGGGGCTTAACGCCTTGTATGATTTGACGTCACGGATGACATTCGTAAATTCGTCCACGGTAAATGGTGATGGCTGTCTATCGCCTCGGAGACCACGGATACTACGAATGGCTCTCCTCCTGGGCCTGTTACTCTCGGGATGCAAAAAAAATTGACGTTTGAACAACCTGGCGTATCATTTCGGATCAGTCACAGTCACGTCGCCAAAAATGACTGTCATCCCGTCTAATGGGTTTCGAGAGTGACCGGTTTAGGCAAGCTCTCTACTGTGCTTGCCTAAACCGGTTACATTGCTCCAAGCATTCCAGCCACAAATTCCGCTTATATTCGTTGGCTACCCTCCTTATTTCCAGATTCAGCTCGCTGATTCTGGGGTTAGTTGGTTCCCTGCGACAAATTCCATTAGGCTCATCTGCAAGTACCACTGCCTGTGCTGGGAAATTTGGTCGCAGTTGGGGTAATCGACCGGCCCGTATAAAGTGAGCGGCTGCTGCGTAAATGATGTCTCAGAATTCCTCTCGGCAACTACCACATTCATGGGGGGTGTCAGTTTACTGAAGCGGAGATTGGTGTACTCTCTGAAGCATACTCAATCGGGGGGGAAAAGGATGTAGTGCTTATTGACATTTGTCTTAAATCTTTGGATATCTTCAATATGCTCCTCCTACAGGGTGGCTGATGAATATTGCTACAATGATGAATATTGCTACATTTTTTTTTCGGTGTATGGAATACATTTTTCTTTTATTCATGTTAAATTAAATTATTAAATTAATTATTAAATTATTATTAATTAAATTAATTAATTAATTAATTAAATTAATTATTAAATTATTATTATTAAATAGAAAAAAAGTTATTACATTTTTTTTTGGTAGCGGCTTTCATCAGCCACCCTGTATGTCCCACTGGTCGTTACCTAGGGCAGAATGCCATGAATCGTTCTGCGCATTAAAGTATTTTAGAACCACACGATTATGGTCAGACAGAAGCCCACTTATGTTGGGCTTGTAAGCTTGGCCATTAACTGGGTCACAACTACCAACCGGCGGTATGTACACATTATATAGCTCTATCTTGGCAGTACCGGACCTGACAGCTATCCCTATGCACTCCACTTTAGGGTTACTACCGCCAGGCGCAGGTGAGATGAATCTATACTGCACGGAATGGTGTATCACGAAGGCCAATCCCCCACCTTCATTCCTTAAGCGATACTCACGTAGCACATTGTATCCGCTGCAGGTGCTCAGATTCTTCAGTCAGTCCTTCCGACTCATAAAATCCGCTATCTCATCGATTTTGCCCCTCAGTCCTCAGACCATAGCAATTAAATTGCAAGAAATATAAACTTCCTGCCACTGGCCCGGCAATATTGGGACTGGGATGGTGCTGTTGCGTATATTGCCGCACTGGAGAAGTTGGAGGACGCAGAAGGTAACCATGGCGACTTTTGTAACCCACTACTGTCTATGTTCACGCAGCACCTTCCAACATATTCAGTGCCCGTAGTGACGTAAGGCCAGAGCACCTCACCGGTTACACCTCACCGGTTACACCTCACCGGTTACACCTCACCGGTTACACCTCACCGGTTACACCTCACCGGTTACACCTCACCGGTTACACCTCACCGGTTACACCTCACCGGTTACACCTCACCGGTTACACCTCACCGGTTACACCTCACCGGTTACACCTCACCGGTCACACCTCACCGGTTACAAGATAATATTTTGTAGCAGTGGCAAGAGGGCATATTTCTATGTAATTGGAATATACTATTGTGATTCCGTTCTTGCGATTGGGTATAGTATTTGGAAGTTCCAATTATAGGTTCTCGTTCTAGCTGATGCGAATACATTGGGTGATTCCTTCCGATCTAAAATAGCTCATGCGGTAACCAAGTTGCTACTTTTTTGACCTCATTTTGCGAACACCTTTCCGGAGTGTTACTTCTAAACTTTAAGAGCTCAGCAGCTCAACCGAGCTGCTACTATTTGGATCTCATTCTGGCTATGTCGGCTGGAACTATTTCTGAAAATCGGAAAAATTAAATTTGGACACGTCCTTGAAAATAATCGTCTAGAATTTTTTTTAAAATCATAATTAGGCAAAATTTTCTATAAAAGTCAACTTTTAGATATATTTGCTGTAAAAATCTATTTTCGAAGAGATTTTTGAAGGGGTTTTCTAGGGAAATTAAATTTAGACAAAATATGTAAAAATTTTTCTATGAACTTTAAATATTGAAAAGATTCCAAAAAATTCAAATTTCTGAGATTTTCATCGGTGATTAAATATCGGTGATATAAACTTCGCAAAATTTTTATAAAAAAATCTAATTTTCATTTTCTATGAAGATCAAATTTGGATGAGGTCTTCTATAGAAATCAAATTTGAAAAAAATATTTTATAAAAAATTATACTTAAGCAATAAATTAAGCATTATTTTAGCCCGTTAAATTTGAAGTTATTGCAAATTTCCCACAAACATTCCATTAGGCAACAGGGGCAAACTTCTCACATATCAATGATTGCTGTCTGATTCAGGTTTAAAGCATAATGATAAAGGACCTTCTTTTTATAGCCGATTTTTTTCAAATGGCACAGTACCTCACAAATGTCGCCAGCATTAGGAGGGGACAACAACCCCACCAAATTTTTTAAGGTTCTTGCCAGGCGTATGGCATCATAGGCGGACATGCTTACCTCTGGGTCACGGTGGTTAAGCATTTCAATTAAAACAGGTTTCAGTTTTGCCTTATCATCAACACTAACTTCTTTATTACTAATTATAATATAGAGAGTAGAGAAAAAAAATGTCCATTTAATTATGCGTTTCCCCAGTCGGAAAAAGTTCACGTTTGAATACAAAAAGAAGTAACCAACAGACAAAGCACTAGAGCCCATGAACATAAATTAAAAGCCTGATGACTAAAATTTTCCGGAGGAGTTTTGTGTGTTCTAAACCCGTTAGGAAAGCCACATTTGGCACTGATTAATGGATTGGAAACTTACAAAAATGTTAACATATTGTTTTTGGTGGCACATGCATATATTCACGCATATGTTGCATTTGAGAATGTGACGACAAATTGAATGGACATGTGCAGCTATTGAGAAAATATATGAGGGGAGCCATAAATTATGGTATTTTTATACCCACCGTGGTAGGATGAGTAGTAGTAGGAGGAATGAATATACCCCCTATTCATTTAGTCATTTCGTTTGCAACACATCGAAATATCAATTTCCGACCCTACAAAGTATATATATTTCGGATAGTCGCAAAATTCTAAGACGATTTAACGATCTCTGTGTGTCTGTCCGTCCAACTGTTGTAATCACTCTAGAGGCTTCAAAAATTGAGATATTGGACTGAAATTTGGCACAAATACGTCTTCTTGAAGCACACTGGTTAAGTTCTTGAACGGACCAAATCGGACCATATTTGGATATAGCTGCTATATAGACCGATCTGCCGATAAAGGGTCTATTACCCATAAAAACTTTATTTTTCGTCTGATTTTGCTGAAATTTGAAACAATGAGTGGTTTAAGGCTTCTCGCTAACTGACCCAAATGTGGGTTACATCGGACTATATTTAGATATAGCTGGCATATAGACCGATCTCCCGATAAAAGGTATAAAGACCATAAAAGATTTTTTGTTACCCGATTTCGCTGCAATTTAAAACAGTGGGTTATTTTAAGCCTCCCGACATCTGACTTAAATATGGATTATATCGGTCCATATTTAGATATAGCTGCCATATGGACCGATCTCCCGAAAAAGGGTCTGAAGACCATACAAAATTAATTTATTACCCGATTTCGCTGAAATTGCAAAAGTGTGTTATTTTAAGCCTCCCGACATCTGACTTATATATGGATTAGATCGGTCAATATTTAGATATAGCTGCCGTATAGACTGATCTCCCGATAAAGGATCTGAACCCCATAAAAGCTTTATTTATTACCCGATTTCGCTGAAATTTGCAAAAGTGGGTTGTTTTAAGGGTCCCGACATCTGACCGAAATACGGTTCAGATCGGACTATATTTAGATGTAGACCGATCTTCCGATAAAGGGTTTGAAGGCCATAAAAGCTTTATTTATTACCCGATTTCGCTAAAATTTGCAACAGTGGGTTATTTTATGCCTCCAGACATCTGACTTTAATATGGATATTCAGAAATAGCTGCTATATAGACCGATCTCCCGATATAGGGTCTGAAGCCCATAAAAGCTTTATTTATTACCCGATTTCGCAGACATTTAAAACAGTGGGTTATATTAAGCCTCCCGACATCCGATCGAAATATGGTACAGATCGGGCTATATTTTGATATAGCTGTCATATAGACCGATCTGTCGATAAGGGGTCTGACGCCAATAAAAGCTTTATTTTTTAACCGATTTCGCTGAAGTTTGAAACAATGAGTAGGTTAAGACCTCCCAACATATGACCTAAATATGGTTCAGATCGGACTATATTTTGATATAGCTGCCATATAGACCGGTCTGCCGATAAGGGGGACTGAAGCCCATAAAAGCTTTATTTATTACTCGATTTCGCTGAAATGTGAAACAGTGAGTTTTACTGAGCCTCAATATGGTTCAAATCGGTTTATAATTGTATAAATCTGCCAAAAAGACCAATATTTTGTTCTACTTAATTGAATAGTGACATATATATTAGACCACTCAATGTCCGTGCCGAATTTAGGTGCTTAAGTTATTCAATTTTCACCGGATTGTGATTGTGACGGGGGGTTTACATGTATACCCGAGGTGGTGGGTATCCAAAGTTCGGCCGGCCGAACTTCTTGCCTTTTTACTTGTTTATGATAAAATGAAAAACACTAGTATTGATTCACAGGTCCAAACAGAGACTTCTCTCTGACCGTGACTGACGTTAAATAAGAAGAAAAGAAGTTGATATTGAAAAAAAGAGATAGAGTTGTTGATGGAGAAAAAGGAGATATGTTCTTGGAAAAGAAAACTTATTCAAATAAAGTCTTCCCTTAAACCTTCAACTTAAACCAAATCCAAATTCCAAACTTTGTTTTTAGAGCCTTGGGTTATAAACATGAAACTATGTGCCGGTGAGACAATTGCAAGACATATCAATCATGCTTTTGACCTCTCTCAGTCAATCTTAAAATTCATTTGGGGTGCAATTGACAAGGTATGTAAAATTTCCTTTGGTTGTGTCTTTTTCTGTCTTTCGAATGCAAAAAAAAAGTAAACAAGCTCCATGAAATATTAACAAATGCTATGTCTGGGACTGCACCATGGTGTTGTTGGAGAAATGTTTGACTGTCGTTTTTTATATATGGCTAGGCCCCACTAATGATGCATTATACACTCGACTCGCAAACATTACCTCAACAAATTTGAATAAAGACATGTAAACATACACACACACATAGACATCTGCTAATGCTTACACACGGATATTATGGTAGTGCGCCTAAAAGAACAATCAAATGACAACAGCTAAGCATCGAAAATATGCCCACATACATACACACACGCAGAGTCATTTAAACACCAGCCAGGAAAAAACTGTGTCGTCGTTGTCAAAGAAAGTGAATTCTTGGCGTATAGAAAAAAGAAAAACGAATGCGTTGTGCGTGCAGCTATGGCCCCAAAAGACCAAATCATTATGGCGTGCTGGGACCAAAGGCAACTGCGGGCAATGGTCTAATAACAGCAAAGACGACTGCATGATGGCTGATGGCTGATTGCTGAATGTCTGCCTGATTGCCTGAGAGGCAGGCTGGCCGGCTAGCTGTTTGGTGGGTTGGCGGTTTGTTAGGCTGCCTGTGGCGTTAACAAACTCGATGATTGTTTTCGGCCGCCTCACTGTGTAGATAGAATGTGAACTATTTATAAAACGACCTCATATTTGCCGAATGAAAATTTCCAACTCAGCGCCACTGTTGTTTGCTGTGAGTACATCAACAACAACAGCACACAAAGGACGTGTTAATAATGCAAAGCCAGAGAACGAGCAGCAAAATTCTGCCACAGATGGAGGGCAGTTTGTTTTATTGTGTGCATCGAGTAGTCGTAAACACAGGAGAGTGTAAAAACATATGGACATTCAGAGAGAGAGAGGAGTGAGAGAGAACGCCATAAAGTGTGAGAGTGTTAAGCATTAAGTAAACAGAGAAAGTGAAAAGTGTTTAAATAAGGCATAAGCAGTGTTGCCTTGTTCGATTTTTTTGAGAGGATTACTTTTTAAGAGCTAGATATTGAGCAAAGATGTACAACTGCACAAAATTTTGAAAAAATATTTTTAATGAAATTTCGGCCGAATAGAAAGAGATGTATTTTTCGAAATGGCTGTAATACCCTTCATAAGAAAGGTTTGTAAAACCACGAATGGACATTGCTAAATCAATTTGGAAGACTTACAAACGAAATGGCGAAAATAGTATTCCCTCCTCAATAGTAACTATTGATTATACGCCCTAGTTTCCCATGCGATATGGAACAGAGAAATACATGAGATCAATCAACTATTTGCACACAATAATTAAATGTGATAGCAAGTGCTCAAAAAGTAAGTTAACTAAAAACACATGCGCACCTTCCACCTTACCATCATTTTCAAAAACTCCAGATTTCGGAGATGGGTGCATCGATTTAAGCCAAATTTTGCACGCCACCTTATGGTACCCCAAAAACACGAAAATGGTATACATTTTTGGGGAAAATAACCAGGGGGAACGCCCCCTCCCAAAACTCAACCGAACGGACATGTTTACCGATTGGAGCAATATGGGTACAAAATGAAAGGTATTTAAAAGTATAGTACGAACTTGCCATTAAAATGTCAACTAAGTGTCGGGGGGTCCCCCAACCCCAAAACTCCACCCGACAGTACAATTTTACCCCTTTGGGCAATATGGGTATCAAATGAAAGGAATTTAAAAGTAGTGTAAGAAGCTGATATAAAAAGGTATTCCCTGGTGTCTGAGGCGTCCCCCACCTCCCAAATCCCCTCAACAGGACATATTTACTGATTGGGCAATATGGGTATCAAATGAAAGGTGCTTGGAGTAATTGAGGAAGAATTTAGTGCAAGGTGTCTACGGGGCCTCCACAACGCCATAAACCCCCAAACGGACATGAATGTCCAACGTCACAAAATGGGTATCAAATGAAAGGTCTTTGGGAGTTGACTACGAATCTGGTATACACATTTGGGACAGAGTTTGGGACCGGGCCACCCGCTGAATACTTTTCGGGATAATATGGGAATTCAAAGAAAGGTATATGACAGTAGAGTTCGAATCTAATGTTGATATAAGGATTCATGCATAAAGTATTTAAGAATAAAGAAAAAGTTTGGGATCAATTTCCAGACGTGTCGTCCAACCCCAAAATTGTCCTTCAAATGGACATGGACACCGAACGGGACAAGATGGGACTCAAACAAGTAATTTCAAGTCAAGGCAATGTGGATCTTAAATGGACCTTAAATGAAAGGTGGACCACCCCACTCCCAAACTGACCATTGAAATATGGGGTTTAAATAAGAGGTATTTGAGAGTTGAAAAATCACCAGGAAAATTGGAATACGTATTTAACTGAAATTAAGCAGAAATTTCCAAATTTAGAGTACTCCTCTAAAACCCGGCTTGGGCGCAGCGGGGCGAGCCGGGCTTAGCTAGTATATGTATAAAATAACTTTGCATTTGCAGTTATCTTTCTATTTGTATTAATATTGTGGCAACTCTGTTCTCAATTTTTATGTCCCCAACTTGTGAGAGAGTAAATGTGAGAAGTGCGTTTATATGAGAAAATGAGAGTTCATTTACCATTATTTATGGCCATTATGAACATTGTGAAGCATTAACAAAACAAACTCCATTAAATGTCACACACTTACTGGCATGCACTCACCGCACTCATTGCTCAGCTGTTCTCTGTGTATATGCGAGTCCAGACAGAAGTAAAATCGGCAGCAGTGGCGGCAACAGCAACAAAAGAGCTGTAGCTGTATGGCTGACATTAACAATAACATTTGTCAGGCAATCAGTTTCATTAAACTACCGGTTGAAGTCACACGTGAAATACGGATAACACGGATCTCTAAATAGAAGTGCAAGTGAGAAATGCACGAACTGGCCGAATGACTTTCAATCGTGTTCGTGCGTGTTCCTTGTTGTTTTTTATGTATGTGCATCGGTTTCTCGGTTCTAAGTTACTTTAGTTGTGTCTAACTGAGTGACTCCGGCTGGCAGTGTTTTGTGGTAATGACCACTATGAGACTACATGGCTAGTTGGAGCAGGTCACTTACCCACACGTCCAAGGGGTGAGTGGGTGTGAGTGTAAGTGAGTTTAGGAGAACTGACATATACGTTTGAACCAATACATGCATACATGTAGATACAATACACGCCAATTACTCGTATAGAATTTTAGTCTCACACTCCGTGAAACTTTCAATAGCCACAGCAGCAGCGGCAGCAATAACCGCAACAACAACAACGTATAGAGTGGTCTACACTAGTTCTGTTGTTCATTGAAAATAATGGTCAATGGTTTAATGCATGCAGTCGTTGTACGAACACCGTTCCGTAAAACACCACAACCAGCGAGCGCTTGACAGAGCCAAAAATTGAAACACGCACTTATCCCATCTACCCTACCACACAACATCCATCGGGTTGTCCGTTCGTAAAGGGAAAATGTGCATTTCTAATGTAATGGTTCGGTACGGATGTTCTTGGGTAAAGCGAAAGTGAGAGTAGGAAAAAATAAAAAAAAAATTGAAAGTGAAATTTTCCATTTGGGAAATTCTTAAGTGAAGTTCTCAGTGCATTAGCGAAAATAGAATACTTTATCCTATTCGGTGCTCAATGTGCATATGTGTTGGCAGCCCGTGAGGCCATGCTGGCCATTTCAACAAAGTCACAACAATTAAAATAATAATGAATTCTAAAAAATTGTAAAAAGAAAACAGACATTGTAAAAAATATATCCGCATATCTATATAACGAATGCTGATGCATAGCATGTCTCCGACGAACCGCTCGAGTCGCTGGTGTATAGAAAAAAAAAAGATAATAAATGTTGAATGATTAAATGGCAAACGGTAGTCAGCGCCAAGAAACGAGTTTCGATTCGAATTCGTAAGCAAGGAAATAAATTCCAACAATAAATGAAGAATTGTGTATATTGTTTAATGAATATTTATTTGTTTGTTGGCCAAGACAAACACTTGCACACCAACACCAACACACACACACACACTCAGCAAGGAAAAAACCCACAACGACAAACGACAAATGAAAGTGAATGTGTGATTTTGTGTTTATGGATTGAAGCAGGAAATAACGGAAAAATGCTATATGTAGGTAATTTTGTACATATTCATGTAGTTTATGAAAACAGAAAAAAAAACAAAAGCCAAACAAAACCACTCTACCATTTTGTAATCTGAATGTTTACTCTTAGTGACATACAGTAAACATGCAATTTTTACTGGCATTTAATCACAAAAGCAATAAAAGTAGCTTTCATGACACGCATCCATGCACGCACATTCGACTTAAGCTTAGTTTCCAACCACACATTTTGTAGTAGTGGGCCGCCAGCACAGCACATATGTTGTTGAGTGCATTATGGCGTATGATTAACACAATCGTTACTCATTCGCCACCCAGGTGGTTGCTTGGTTGAAGATGGTGATGAGTTGTTGAAAACCTTCATTTCAAATTTGTATTCAAAGGTTTCAAAGCCTGCTAATTAAATGCAATTTTGTAGCACAAAATGGAACATTCGTGATGGTTTACTTTTTAAACGTTATGCAAATATTTTTATTCATAGCAAAACAAATTACTGGAATGTGGACAATGTATATGGAAAAGCTCGTTTAAATTTCTTAATGCAAAAGGTCCAAAAGTGGTTTTAAAGAGTTTATGTGGCTTTATTAAAGTTGTAGTGAAGTAAAAAATAAAATAAAATAAAATAAAATATAATGAAATATAATAAAATAAAATAAAAAAAAAAATAAAATAATAATAATAAAAAAAATAAAACAAAATAAAATATAATATAATATGATAAAATAAAAATAAAATGAAATGAAATAAAATAAAATACAATAAAATGAAATGAAATGAAATAAAATAAAATACAATAAAATGAAATGAAATGAAATAAAATAAAATAAAAAAAAGGAAAATAAAATAAAATATAATAAAATAAAATAAAACAAAATTAATTATAATAAAATTACATAAAATAAAATAGAATAAAATAAAACAAAACAAAATAAAAAAAATAAAATAAAATAAAATAAAATAAAATAAAATAAAATAAAATATAATAAAATAAAATAAAATAAAATAAAATAAAACAAAATTAATTATAATAAAATTACATAAAATAAAATAGAATAAAATAAAACAAAACAAAATAAAAAAAATAAAATAAAATAAAATAAAATAGAATAAAATAGAATAAAATAAAATAAAATAAAATAAAATAAAATAAAATAAAATAAAATAAAATAAAATAAAATAAAATAAAATAAAATAAAATAAAATAAAATAAAATAAAATAAAATAAAACAAAATAAAATAAAAAAAAATTAAATAAAATAAAATAAAATAAAAAAAACTAAAATAAAGTAATATAAAATGAAATTAAATAGAATAAAATTAAATACAAGAAATAAAATAAAGAAAAAAAATATAAAATTAAATAAAACAAAATAATCTTAGTTACCAAAAAGCCTTAGGGTAAATTCAGATGTCTAATGTGAATACAAAATCAGGAAAGTACGAATTTTACATAATTTGAGCAAAAAAAAATAAAACAAGATGGATCAAAAATTTGCATAATTTGAACGTACCTTTAAACATGTCAAGAAATCAGGCAAAAAACTAGCTTATTATGCGGTTAAGACTTTAAATCCGAATTTCGGTCTATGTACCAGTTTGTTAAAATACCGCCCGATCTGGACCCCGAACCCTTATACGACAGATCGTTCATATGGAATCTTTATCCAAAAATGATCCGATCTGAACTATATTTAGGTCGGATAATGGGAATCTCAATATAACTCACTTTTTCAAATTTCAGCGTAATCGGATAAAAAATGCGCTTTTATCGGGCTTGAGATCCAAAATTATCGGATCATCTATATGGCAGCTATATCAAAACATGGTTCAATCCGGACCCTATTCGGGTTGGATGTCGGGAGTCATAATTTATCTCGCTATTTCGAATTCAAGCGAAATCGGGTACTAAATGCGCTATTATGGGCTCAAGATCCCATAACGACAGATCGGTCTATGGCAACTATATTCAAACATAGTCCTATCTAGACCATATTCAGATTTAATATATGGAGTCATAATTTATCTCTCTGTTTCAAATTCCAGGGAAATCAGATAGTAAATGCGTTTTTATGAGCTTAAGACCCTATAACAACAGATCGGTCTACATGGAAGTTATATCCAAATATAGTCCGATTTATACTATATTCGGATCGAATGTCTGGAGTCATAAATTATCTCGCTGTTTCAAATCCCAGCGAAATAGGATAGTAAATGCGCCTTTTATGGGTTTTAGATCCTATATCGGCAGATCGGTTTATATGGATGATGTATCAAAATATCTTCAGATTTGGCCGTTCAAGAATTTAATTAGCATATGGATATGTACCAAATTTCAGCTCAAAACCATAATTTGTGAAGGCTTTAGCTTGATTGCAATAGACAAACAAACAGACAGACACATGGACATTGGTTAGACGCCTTAGAATTTTACGGCGATCGGAAGTATATACTTTGTATGGTCTGAAATGGAAATTTAGATGTGTTGCAAACGGAATGACTAAATGAAAAGAATATTGGGGATATAATAAAATAAAGTTAATAAAAGTAGGTGTTTCCCTACTCGCCTTATATTTACTCACAACACTGCTATGGGCAAAGACTTACAACGTCTCTGCCGAAGCATAAAAATGAGCCAGTTTTCATACGATCGCCACTGATATCAGTGTGCTGAGCATAAAACCGCATCAAATGCGGTGGTGATACATTTCCACACCTTGTTTGTAAACCACTGTTGTGTGGTTTAGTTTAATTGGCTATAACAGAACATTTGTCCCATTAACAGAACTTAAAATAGCGTTACTAGTCCCCCTATCTTCTCCGCTTCTTCTAAAATCTCTGACATAAAGTTTCAAAATGTCCCTTACCACTTGATATTTCCATCGGACTTTTGGTCGACCAACCGTCGTGATCACCTTCAAAAGACTTCTTCGCTGGAGCTTCTTCATTCATTCTGATAACATGACCTAGCTAACGCAACCGTTGTAATTTGATACGATTCGCTCTCCATCAGTGCACAATGGTCCATAAATTTTAGGAAGAATTTTTTTCTCCAAGCACTGCCTGGTCTGCTTTCACAAGTTCCTATACCTCCATTGAATCACAATGGAAAAAAATTGTTTTAGTTAGTCTGATATCAGACTAGCTCTTAGTTAGCTTATGATAGGCTAACTTATTGTAAGATAGAACGTTTGGGATTTTGAGGTAAGTCATTAATGTTTAATTTCACGTTTGAATTCATGTCATGAAAAAACTTTGGGCTGGTCAGACGGACGGATATGATACATTAGGCACTGATGAGGGCCTCATCAGACTAGAAACGCGTCTGCCAATGGTGTGATATCAATGCCCGATTGTCTGATAGCTGTCAATTTCTTTTCTTCAATTCATAAAAACAATCTCTCATTCCTAACACACATTTTTGTGGCCATTTACGATCGACTAACGCAAAAAGAATGATTTTTCAAATGGCTTACAGCCAAAACAAAAAATCGAGAATGATTTAAAAAAAAAAACAATTTTTAAATAAAGTTTAAATACATATTTTTCTAAAGTCATCATTTAATGAAATTTTCATTAAATACAAAATTTTAATGTACTTTTTCAAAAAAAAAAAAAAAATTTCAAAAAATTTTCCTTAAAAACTAAATTTCAAAACAAATTTTCTCTCTCTCACAAGTCAATGAATTATTCTTTTTAGCCGAGTACTGATTTCGATTTTTCGCCCTAACAACTGTCAAAAGGCATTACAAAACAAGTAAAAGCGAGTTTAGTTCGGGCGGGCCGAATCTTATGGATCGCTTTTGTCAAGTTCTTTGCCCGATATCTCTTTATAGACAAACAAAGGATAATGGATAAAAATTGTTCCTGCTTGAGAAGTATAATCGGGAGATCGGTTTATATTGGAGCTATGTCGGTCTGTGAACCGATTTGGGCCATGCTAGGCGCAGTTGTTGATAGTCAAACCAATCACTTCATGCAAAATGTCAGCCAAATCGGATAATAATTGCGCCCTCTAGAGGCATACGAAGCCAAGATCCGAGATCGGATTATATGGGAGCTACATTAGGTTATAAACTGATTTGAACCATACTTGGCGCAGTTGTTAAAAGTTAGAAAAAAACACTTGGAGCAAAATTTGAACCACATCGGATGATAATTGCGCCCTCTAGCGGCTCTAGAAGTCAAGATTATTATGGGATTATTTAGGAGCAATATCAGGTTAAGAACCGATTTGAACCATATTTGGCGCAGTTGTTAGAAGATAGAAAAAACACTTCGAGCAAAATTTAAGCCAATTCGTAAATATAATAATTGTGCCCTTTAGCGGCTCTAGATGTCAAGATCCGAAATCGGTTTATATGGCAGCTATAATTGCGCCCTCTATCGGCTCAAGATGTCAAGATCCGAAATCGGGTTATATGGCAGCTATAATTGCGCCCTCTATCGGCTCAAGAATCAAGATCCGAAATCGGTTTATTTAGGAGTTATAGCAGGCTATGAACCGATTTGAGCCATACTTGGCACTGTTGTTGATGGTCAAACCAAAGCACTTCATGCTATATTTCAGTTAAATCGGATAATAATTACGCCCTCTAGCTGCTCAAGAAGTAAAGATCCGAGATTGGTTTATATGGGAGCTATACCAAAACATGGACCAATTTGGCCCATTTACAATCCCGACCAATATGCTCTAATAGGAAGTATTAATGCAAAATTTTTATACTTTGTTGGGTCTCAGAAAAATATTTCGTTGTGTTACAAACGGAATGACGAAATAAGTATATAAGTGAGTACTGTGGAGGGTTTAAAAACTGAAAACCAGACCACAACACAAAAAAGTATGGATATAGGCAGAGATGATATAGGCGAAGGAGAAACTCTGACATAAACGGATAAACAGTCGGGCAGGCAGTCATACGTAAAGAGAGAAAGATAGACAGACGGATGCACAGACAGACAAACAGACGGACAGGCAGAAGGACAGACAAAAAGGCAGTTAGACAGTAGGACAGACAGAGGGATAAGCAACTTTAATTGCTAATTTCAGATTGTTTGCCCCAGAAGAACGTAGAAAAGAACAAGTAAAAAGGCGTTAAGTTCGGCCGGGGCGAACTTTGGATAAAGTTTTTATGGACTTCAATCCCCTTATCGGCAGATCGGTCTATATGGCAGCTATATCTAAATATAGTCCTATCTGTACCATATTTGGGTCGGATGTTGGAAGGCTTAAAACTGCGCACTATTTAAAATTTCAGCGAAATAGGACAAAAAATAAAGCTTTTATGGCCTTCAGACCCATTATCGGGAGATCGGTCTATATGACAGCTATATCTAAATATAGGCCGATCTGAACCATATTTGGGTCAGATGTCGGAAGGCTTATAATAATCGGCTGTTTCAAATTTCAGCGATATCGTATAACAAAATAAAGCTTTTATGGGCTTCAGACTCTTTATCGGGAAATCAGTTTACATGACAGCGATATCTAAATATAGTCCGATCTGAACCATATTTAAATCCTATGTTGGGAGGCCTAAAACTACTCTCCGTTTTAAATTTCAGTAAAATCGGTTGAAAAAAAAAGCATTTATAGGCATTAGACCCTTTATCAGGAGATCGGTCTATATGGCAGCTATATCTAAATATAGTCCGATCTGAACCATATTTGGGTCAGATGTCGGAAGCTTAAAATAATCCAGTGTTTCAAATTTCAGCGAAATCGGGTAATAATTAAAGTTTTTTGGGGGCTTCAGACCTTTATCGGCAGATGGATCTATATGGCAGCTATATCTAAATATAGTCCGATCTGAATCGTATATGGCCCAGATGTTAGTAGGCCTAAAACTACTCACTGTTTAAAATTTCGAAATCGGATAAAAAATAAAGTATTTATGGGCATTGGGCATGGGCAGGAGGCCACCTGGCGAGACCATCACAAACAAATTTCAGCGATGGTTTTCCCCTTCTAATGCTGTCAACATTTGTGAGGTACTATGCCATGTAAAACTTCTATTCAAAGAGGTGTCGCATTGCGGCACGCCGTTCGGACTCGACCCCTTATCATTGAGCTTAAACTTGAATCGGACTGCACTCATTGATATGTGAGAAGTTTGCCCCTGTTCCTTAGTGGAATTTTTATGGGCAAAAATTTGCAATTAATGGGAATTAGACCCTTTATCAGCAGATCGGTCTATATAGCAGCTATATCCAATTATGGTACGATTTGGCCCGATGAGGAACTTAACCAGCGTACATCAAAAAGTCGTATCTGTGCCAAATTTCAGCTCAATATCTCAATTAAGTTTTCTAATTTAATTTCCACATCCGACATAAATTGGTATAGCTCGCATAGAAATCGATTTTCCGATTTGCCTTCTTGACTTCATGCGCAGGTTTTATATGAATTGAATGACAGTTTAAATTTGAACATATAATCTGATATTCAATATTCCTGGGAAATAGGGTAAAAATAAGTTCACATGACAAGAAGTTGCCAAAAGAATTTACCGAAAGCTACCCTAAGTAGTAAAAATAGAATTACTTGTTTTAAAAAGGGCTTTTAAATTTAAATTTTATTGTTTTTTTTTTCAGTCCACTTAATGGAATTCTTTTCTGAATGGCCCTTTTTAAACAACATAATTTTTTTCCTTTGAAAATTCCTTTAAATGTTGTTTTCTTAAATGAAAAGTTTATGTATGTGTGTGTGCGTTGAGTTTTGGAGTTGAGTGATTTTCACTTTTCGTATCATGAGAAAATTTCCCTAGAATCCCTGTTATTTTATGCACACTGCAAAATGATTGAAGCAATTGTCGCAGACAATGCCTGAGGCTCAGGGTAAAAAATTCCTATTTCTGAGTAATGCATAAATATAATTAAATTTTACTAAAAAATAAAAGAAACCAAGTTGTCAAAAATTAAAGAAAATATAGTTACACTCAAAAAATAAGGTCCCAAAATCAACAGGCCATAAGAAAAAAAAGTCCAAAAGAAAGACAAAATTTGGTAAAATTGTTGCACTTAATTTCTCAATTCTCAAATCCTTAGGCACTGATTACCAAAAAAATATTTTAATATGACTAATATGCTGCGACCAGAGAAATATTTCCCCGAATATTTGGAGATTTTTGAAAAAAAATTATATCCAAAAAATTATATCCAAATCTAAACCGATCTGGATATCGAAAAGCCTAATACAACTCCCTGTCTCAAACTTCGGCGAAATTGGAAATTAGTGCGTCTTTTATGGGTCCAAAACCCTAAATCGAGAGATCGGTCTATATGACAGCTATATCTAAATCTGAACCGATCTGGGCCAAATTGAAGAGAGCTGTCGAAGGGCCTAACACAACTCACTGTCCCAAATTTCGGCGAAATCGGACAATAAATGAGCCTTTTATGGGTCTAAAACCTTACATCGGCGGATCGGTCTACATGACAGCTATATACAAATCTGGACCGATCTGAGCCAAATTGCAAAAAAGATGTCAAGAGGCCCAACACAACTTACTGTCCCAAATTTCAGCAAAATCGGATAATAAATGTGGCTTTTATGGACCTATGACCCTAAATCGCCGGATCGGTCTATATGGGGGCTATATCAAGATATAGTCCGATGTAGCCCATCTTCGAACTTAACCTGCTTATGAATAAAAAATAGAATCTGTGCAAAATATCAGCCCAATATCTCTATATGTAAAGATTGTGGCGTGATTTCAACAGACACACGGACGGACAGACGGACGGACATGGCTAGATCGTCTTAGATTTTTAAGGCGATCAAGAATAGGGTCGGAAATAGATATTTCAATTTGTTGCAAACGGAATGACAAAATGAATTTACCCCCACTCTTAGGTGGTAGGTACAAAAAGTAACCTCGAAAAAGAAAATTTAAGTTAGGAATTCTGTGCTAGTTACAAAATCCTTAATTATTTTCCATGCCACGCCTCTACGTTGGTTCATGTCTGGTATTGTGTCCCGACGTAAGTGCCGCTATCTGTAACTTCACTTTAAATTTTATGAAATTCGGTTTACAAACAAAAGCCTAATTTATGTCCTTTAAAAATCTAACAAAAAATATCCCCATATCATCTACCCTAAAAAATGGTGGAATGACAAAAAAAGCTATTTTTAAATATTCTGAATCGGGCAGATACTTGTACAAATACCAAAGACCCATCATGTATTTACCATTTAGTGTAATGAGCCTTTTGATGGGAGTTTTTAATTATATGATTAGCACCAAAGCAAATGTTTCATTTCAACAAAAATGCCATTGTGCTCTCCATGTATGTGCGCAGGTATGTTTTTGTATATGTACACGTACATGTTTCTCTTCACACACATCCCCAGGGAATTAAATGGTATTTATTTCAATGCGATCTCTGGCCTCTGTGGGAGGCTGCTGCAGATTGTTCCTAACACCTTGTCGGTCAATTAAATTCAAAAGAAAAAAAAAAACGAAACCAAAGAACAAAAACCTTACGGCATAATAATGCCATCACTTCTTGGAATCACCCCAAAAACATAAAAAAGTCAACATTATGCTGATGAAGTTCTACAATCACCCATCATGCTCATCATCATCAGCATTATTGGAGGAGCTGATGCCTACGACACTTGAAGTGTACACCTCATTAAAAAACTGCCATCCACTTATGATGGAGGTACAGAGTTTGAAGCGAGAGAAGCAAGAGAGTTTAGTATGGTCGTCCCGCATCATTTTGAAAGTAAAAGTCAAAGAATTTTTATAACAATTTGGGTTGCCACAAAAAGCCAAAAAAAAAAATAAATAATTCTGCTACTGCTGCTCATACATAAATGCTAACAATGTTGTATTTGATGTATGCCATTGTAAAAGGGGGGCTTAAGTGGATTTACATAAATTTTAAGATTTAAAACAAGTAAAAAGGCATTTAGTTCGGCCGGGCCGAACTTTGGATTCCCACCAGCTCAAGTATATATGTAAACCCCCTTTCGTCATAATCCGGTGAAAATTGGATAACTAATGCATCCAAATTCGGCACGGACATTTATGTTTGTAGAACAAAATATTGGTTTTTTTTGGCATATATATCCAATTATAAACCGATCTGAACCATATTAAGGTCGGATATCATGAGGCTCAGAAAAACTCACTGTTTCAAATTTCAGCGAAATCGGGTAACAAATAAAGCTTTTATGGGATTCAGTCCCCTTATCGAAAGATCGGTCTATATGGCAGCTATATCTAAATAGAGTCCGATCTGAACCATATTAGGGTCGGATGTTAGAAGGCCTAAAACTGCACACTATTCTAAATTTTAGCGAAATCGGACAAAAAATAAAGTTTTTATGGCCTTCAGACCCTTTATCGGGAGATCGGTCTATATGGCAGCAATATCTAAATATAGTCCAATCTGAACCATAGTTGGGTCAGATGTGGGGAGGCTTAAAATAACCCACTGTTTCAAATTTGAGCGAAATCGGTTAAAAAATAAAGCTTTTATGGGCTTCAGATCCTTTATCGGCAGATCGGTCTATATGAAAGCTATATCTTAATATGAACCGATCTAATCCATATTTAGGTCAGATGTCGGGAGGCTTAAAATAACCCACTGTTGCAAATTTCAGCGAAAACGGGAAATAAATAAAGCTTTTAAGGTCTTCAGACCCTTTATCGGAAGATCGGTCTATATGGTAGCTATATCTAAATATAGTCCGATCTGAACCATATTTGGGTTAGTTGTCGGGAAGCTTTAAACTACTCACTGTTTTAAATTTCAAAATCGGATGAAAAATATAGTTTTTATGGGCATTATACCCTTTATCGGAAAATCGGTCTATATAGCAGCTATATCCAAATATGGTTTGATTTTGCCCGTTCAAGAACTTAATCAGCGTGCATCAAAACGACGTATCTGTGCCAAATTTCAGCTCAATATCTCAATTTTTGAAGGTCTAGAGTGATTACAACAGATGGACGGACAGACGGATAGACAGACATACGGACAGACACACGGACATCGTTAAATCGTCTTAGAATTTTACGACGATCCGAAATATATATACTTCTTAGGGTCGGAAATTGATATTTCGATGTGTTGCAAACGGAATGACTAAATGAATATACCCCCTATCCTACGGTGGTGGGTATAAAAGGAAAAAAAAAGTAGCCAACTTTAAAGTTTTTTGTCTTGATATTTCATTGAATATTTGTCTTCAGAGAAAATTGCATTGACATTTTTTCTTGAGAGAAGATTTAATTACAATTTTGTCTTCAGCGAGGATTTAAATAAGATTCTGTTTTTAAAGAAAATTTCAGTGAATTTTTTCCTTAGAAGAATTTTGTCTCTAAGGAAAATTTTATTAAAATTTTGTCTTTAGAGAAAATTTCATTAAAATTTTGTCTTTGGAGATAGTTTTAATTAAAATTTTTGTGTATAGAGAATTGTCTTTAGGAAAAAAATTCACTGAAATTTTGACTTTAGAGAAAATTTCATTGAAATTTTGTCTTTAGAAAAAAATTCATTGAAATTTTGTCTTTAGAAAAAATTTCATTGAAATTTGGTCTTTAGAAAAAAATTTCATTGAAATTTTGTCTTTAGAAAAAATTTCATTGAAATTTTGTCTTTAGAAAAAATTTAATTTAAATTTTGTATTTAGAAAAAATTTGATTGAAAAAATTTCAATGAAATCTTCTCTAAAGTCAAAATTCCAGTAAATTTTTTTCCTAAAGACAAAATTTCAATAAAATTTTCTTTAAAGGCAAAAATTTAATAAAACTTTCTCTACAGACAAAATTTCAATTAAAATCGAAATTTTTCTCTTGAGACAAAGTTTCATCATAGTTTTGTTTAGACCAAATTTCATTGGCATTTAGCAAAGGCTTTATTAAAATTTACTCTTTACAAAAAATTTGTCTCTAGAGAGAATTTCGTTCAAACTGTTTCTTCTACTGCAAATGTCTTTTCTTTGGGCATACGCCACAAGAAGCAACCATGCTAATAACCTATTCCACGTAGTGGTCCCAATTAATTTCTAATTGGGTGACATTTACGAAATAATCTCTTAAATCATGACCAATTCTGGATGATCACCCTGTATTAATAGTACCCATAGAGGAGAGCATTTACGGTAGCACAAGTTAGTGTCAGAGTGTTCGTTCGTGCATGTCAGCTTATAACAACTTTTTGAAGTGTTGTAGTTTGCCAGCACATGTGCGTACACACAACAGCACACGAAGGGACATACATACTCACAACTACCTAGCGTACACCTAAACAAACACACAAAATCAAAATGCTGCTCCCCCGTTTGCTCCGCTTCAAAGCCCACAGAGAAAAGAGAGAACAATAAGAGTGTTGTTGTCAGGACCCAAAAGTACTTGAACGCTCTTCTCCTCTCGAACATGAACAAGGAAACACCAACATAACATAATTGTTATCAACAAACAACAACAACAACAACAGCGATAACAGTCGTGGTAGCGGCAGCAGAACAGAACCTACCAACGGCATACAAGCACCACCAATAAAAAACAATGTTCTTTGGTACTTGGTTTAAACACACACTCGCATGCATATAAACACCTACCGGGGTCTTTAAGTACCTCTGTGGGCATGCTGACATATGGATGAATGCATACATAATATCCACATAGGGTATATTATAGACAAACACACACATACATGCACAACTATATTGCGCTAGTTACATATTTAAACTTAAAAAAGTCTTTTACAGCAATTTAGGAAGTGATGGTTGTGGCAATAGAGGTGGCAACCACGGAAAGGGTAATCGGAAGAAAAGTTCAAATTAATGTCAAAGTATGCCGATAATATTCTCTCACACACACACATACCAACCCACATTTAAACTAACCTTAGATAGTAACAATCCACATACATTGTTAGATAAAAAGTGTCGCGCAAGTTAATTTATTAGGCTGTAGTGAACATTTTTTGAATCCAATGAAATGAAATAGAAGGTAATTTTTTTAAACAGAGTAAAAAAACGAGGGCTGCTATATAAGTTTATGGCGAGGCAACACAAGTGTTGCCAGGTCTAATATGACATATTCATGCGAAAGTTTGACTTTTTCTGGCAAAATCGTACTAGGAACGTTTCGATGTACGACCATCATTTGGGTTGTTTACAATGACTTGAATAATTTTTGGACAAAAAACCAGTAAGGAAGGGCAAACGTCGGGCGGTGTCGACTGTATAATACCCTACACCTATCCAATTCTTCAATTCACCTACAAGTTATCCAATTCTGAACCAATTTTGATGAACCTCGGCGGATGTTTTCAGATGAGTTATTAAACAATCCCATATATATTGGAGCTATATCTAAATCTGAACCGATTTCGAGCAAACTTTTCAGATATTGTGGTTGTCATAGAGGAAAGAGTTGTGCAAAATTTTGGCAATTTGGTCAATAAATGCGTTTGCAGTGGCTCTTGAAGTCAAAACCGGGCGATATACATATATGACAGCTATATCTAAATCTATACCAATTTCTATGAAATTAACCAGTAAATAACAAATTTCGAGAAAATCGGTTAACGAATGAGCACTGCATTGGAATAATTCTCAAAATAGGACGAACATATGTATGGGATCTATATCTAAATCTGAACCGATTTCGAGCAAACTTCTCAGATAGTGTGGTATGCATAGAGGAAAGTGTTGTATAAAGTTTTGGCAAGATTGGTCAATAAATGCGCTTGCAGTGGCTCTAGGAGTGATCATCGGGCAGCTATATCTAAATCTGAACCGATTTCTAAGAAATTCACCAGTAATGTCGAAAGTCATAAGAAAATCCTTCCTGCCAATTTACGAGAGAATCGGTTAATAAATGAGCACATTATTGCAATATTTCTCACAATCGGGAGCTATATCTAAATCTGAACCGATTTTTTCCAATTTCAATAGACTTCGTCTCTAGGCCGAAAAATATGCCTATGCCTATGAACATTTTCGTGTGAACATTTTTCACAACTGGATTATCCAACAAGAGTGCATTGGATAATTTTGTCGTGGCTGACTATCGCTCCAAGTTGAATTTTGTGGAGGTCGTCCAAAAAAGGCCGTTGTACCAAAGAACATTGATACCGTGCGTACTTATAATGCCAGATTGTCATGTGACATTCCGCGGGATAGAGTAATTTTTGGGCATTTCTTCCACCAGCATACACTCGGTATTATATGAAGATCTAGCCATTAAAACGGTATGTTTTCGTTAGATCCCGCACAATTTGACAATCGCTTAAAAAAGGACTCGTGTCGATTGGTGCATAGAAATGTTGAAAAATACGATCGCGGTTCTTCAAACTACGTTTATAAGATCATCACAGATGGCGAATGACGGATATATGCTTAGAGCCGGAAACAAAACAACAACCGATCATGTGGGTCTTCAAAATCGAGCTAAATTCAACGAAAGTTGTTCGTGGAAGAAGCACTTCGAAGCAAATGGTCGTCTATTTCTTCGGCAAAACTGGTCATGTGGCGACTATACAGCTTGAGCAACATAGAAGGTCAATTCTGAATGGAACATCATTAGCATTTTCATGATTAGGCCACAGCAGCCCTCATATGTAGTAGAATATTTTTTGAAAGCGACAAAAAACTACCGCTTTATATGGAAGATGTATCTGAATTTGAACCGATGTTGACCCGACTCCATAGACATAGTGGAAAATTTTGTAAAGATCTGTTGATAAATGCGCTGACAAATATCCTAGAGGTGAAAATCGGGCAACATATTTCTATAGGAGCTGTATGTAAATCTGAACTGATTTCTATAAAACTCTATAAAACTCTAAAGCTGCAATTTGAACAGTAAGAGAATCCTTCATGTTAAATTTAGTGGGGATCGGTTGACAAATGATCACGTTCTGGGAATAGACGGATCGGACAAAAATAAATGTATATGGGAGCTCTAAAAAAATCTGAACCGATTTTTTCCGTTACCAATAAGCATCGTCTGTTGTCCAAAATGGGTATTTGTGGAATATTTGGTGATAATCGGATGAACATTGCGAACTGTACTTTGATGACAAATTAACAAGAACAGACAAACCAACAGACAGACATGGTAAGATCTACTACTAAACAAGTGTTGTAACACCTTCTAGGTGTTACAAAGTGTTCTAAATTTCCCACAAAAATTCCATTAGGGAATATGGGATATCTCTCTCATATCAATGAGTGTAGTCCGATTAAAGTTTTGATTAGGGTCCTCCTTTTTATGTCGAGTTTAGGACCTGTAGGATACCTCACAAATGTTGCCATCAGTAGTGTGGGCATAAACACTGCTGAAAATATTTCTGATGTTCACGCCGGGACTTGAACCCAGACGTTTGGCATCATAGGCCGACATGCTAACTTCTGCGACACGGTGGTCTCCACCATGATAATGAGGGTTACGTCTTTGGGCATTTTAGGTGACGATATAAATTCTTGATCGTCTCGACATTCTGAGTCGAACTAGTCGATCCGTCCGTCCATCTGTCTAAATCAAGATAGCGGTCGAACGCGTAAAGCTAGCCGCTTGAAATTTTGCACAGTTATTTACTTACTATTGATGTAGGTCGTTGGGACCATATCGGTTCAGATTTAGATATAGCTCCCACATAAACCCCCGATTTGGATTCTTGAGCTCTTACAAGCCGCAATTTTTGTCTGATTTGGCTGAAATTTAGCATGCGACTTCAAACAACTGTGCCAAGTACTGCACAAATCAGTCTATAACCAGATATAGCTCTGTTCATTAGGGAAGCCAGCCCAGCTTTCTGGGTGGAGGGTATTCAAGTTTTATACTAGCCTAACTTAATGCCCATATGGGTCATTATTTACAAAAGAAATTAAAAAAAATTAAAAAAAAGAATTTTTTCATATGCAAATTGTAGACAATGCGATCTCTCCTTATACTCATGGGAATATTTTAAACTTATTCAAATCCACCATTACGGGCACCCACAGCGAATATTTAAAAAATCTTCTGATATTCAAAGTACGTTTTAGAACCATAATAGTGTAAAAAAGCTCTTTTTGTGGTTTACCCCTTATCTTTAGTGTCTTAAAATATTTTCCAAGGAAATCCATAACAGCAACACAGGTACACTCTCACTCTCACACACATACATATACGGACACACTCTGACACAAAGTGTGTAACTAAACATTAGTTTAATGGTACTCTAGTCTTACATATTCAAGTATAAAAACATTATAGCGACGCAATTATTATTATGACAGTTCTTTTCTCATGGCGTTAAGTTGTTGGACTACAGCATTTTTTTTGTGCTACTTTTTGTTGTTTCATTTCTTGTTGGTTTTTGTAGCAAGTGCGTGTTTTTTGCCCCCTTTAGGGACCTTGTGGCATTAATGGTGCTTGGTATTTGAGTGGGGGAGGGGCTTATCCGCAACCTAGGTGCTCCCAGAGGAGACATGGTATTGATTAAGACGACCTGGTACCGTGTACACATGAAATACTGGATACATTGGATACACAGGATAAACCGTCACATACACACATATACATACAAGGGCAGCAATAAATAATAAAAAATAATTGGAATACGAATACAAGAATACCTTAAAGGATAAGCTTTGTCTTTGACGAATGTTTCTTCGGGGATTGAGAGTCATCAGAAAGAAATAATAATCAAGAGAAAAAACATTGCAAAGAATATGAATTTCCCTTCAAAGATGATACATTTTGTGGGAACAAGTAATGAGCAAGAATATTAATTTTCAAGAATATGACAAGGAAAGAGTAAAATGATATTTTTTTTTAAATACCTTTGCATCACAAAAATAAAAAAAAAACAGTTCAACTGGTAAGGTGTATATTGCAAATGAAAATTTGCCCATGAACCGAGGAGTTAAGGCACAGGGGCAAACTTCTCAAATATCATTGAGCGAAGTCCGATTCAAGTTTAAGCTCAATAATAAGGGGCCTCCTTTTTATGGCCGAGTCCAAACAGCGTGTCGCAGTGCGACAACACTCAGGAGAGAAGTTTTTACATGGAATAATTTCTCACAAATGTTGCCAGAAAAGGAAGGTGAAAACTATTCGAACCTACGCCGACATGCTAACCTCTGCCCTAAGATGGTCTCCTGCAAACAAATGCACAAAGTTATAATACCCTTTACACTTTTGTGGTCTAGGGTATAGATAGGAGCTATATTAGGTTATAGACCGACTTGGACAATATTTGAAAAATTTCAACCAAATCGTTCCGTCCGTCCTTCCGTCCGTCCTTCCGTCCGTCCTTCCGTCCGTCCTTCCGTCCGTCCTTCCGTCCGTCCTTCCGTCCGTCCTTCCGTCCGTCCTTCCGTCCGTCCTTCCGTCCGTCCTTCCGTCCGTCCTTCCGTCCGTCCTTCCGTCCGTCCTTCCGTCCGTCCTTCCGTCCGTCCTTCCGTCCGTCCTTCCGTCCGTCCTTCCGTCCGTCCTTCCGTCCGTCCTTCCGTCCGTCCTTCCGTCCGTCCTTCCGTCCGTCCTTCCGTCCGTCCTTCCGTCCGTCCTTCCGTCCGTCCTTCCGTCCGTCCTTCCGTCCGTCCTTCCGTCCGTCCTTCCGTCCGTCCTTCCGTCCGTCCTTCCGTCCGTCCTTCCGTCCGTCCTTCCGTCCGTCCTTCCGTCCGTCCTTCCGTCCGTCCTTCCGTCCGTCCTTCCGTCCGTCCTTCCGTCCTTCCGTCCGTCCTTCCGTCCGTCCTTCCGTCCGTCCTTCCGTCCGTCCTTCCGTCCGTCCTTCCGTCCGTCCTTCCGTCCGTCCTTCCGTCCGTCCTTCCGTCCGTCCTTCCGTCCGTCCTTCCGTCCGTCCTTCCGTCCGTCCTTCCGTCCGTCCTTCCGTCCGTCCTTCCGTCCGTCCTTCCGTCCGTCCTTCCGTCCGTCCGTCCTTCCGTCCGTCCTTCCGTCCGTCCTTCCGTCCGTCCTTCCGTCCGTCCTTCCGTCCGTCCTTCCGTCCGTCCTTCCGTCCGTCCTTCCGTCCGTCCTTCCGTCCGTCCTTCCGTCCGTCCTTCCGTCCGTCCTTCCGTCCGTCCTTCCGTCCGTCCTTCCGTCCGTCCTTCCGTCCGTCCTTCCGTCCGTCCTTCCGTCCGTCCTTCCGTCCGTCCTTCCGTCCGTCCTTCCGTCCGTCCTTCCGTCCGTCCTTCCGTCCGTCCTTCCGTCCGTCCTTCCGTCCGTCCTTCCGTCCGTCCTTCCGTCCGTCCTTCCGTCCGTCCTTCCGTCCGTCCTTCCGTCCGTCCTTCCGTCCGTCCTTCCGTCCGTCCTTCCGTCCGTCCTTCCGTCCGTCCTTCCGTCCGTCCTTCCGTCCGTCCTTCCGTCCGTCCTTCCGTCCGTCCTTCCGTCCGTCCTTCCGTCCGTCCTTCCGTCCGTCCTTCCGTCCGTCCTTCCGTCCGTCCTTCCGTCCGTCCTTCCGTCCGTCCTTCCGTCCGTCCTTCCGTCCGTCCTTCCGTCCGTCCTTCCGTCCGTCCTTCCGTCCGTCCTTCCGTCCGTCCTTCCGTCCGTCCTTCCGTCCGTCCTTCCGTCCGTCCTTCCGTCCGTCCTTCCGTCCGTCCTTCCGTCCGTCCTTCCGTCCGTCCTTCCGTCCGTCCTTCGAAGCCAAGTTAAGACGGACATGCAAACCTATACGTTGGTGGCGGCAAGATTACTTTCGAGATACTGTAGCACTCACAATATTATAATAAAATATTTCCCAATATCTTATTGCACCAAAATATTTTCTCTTCCTCCAAATTTTACTATGCAGTTGTTTGTCTAGGAACTTTAAGCATTTCAGTTTTTTAGATCTTCTTCTCTTCTTCGGTTTAAAGATTAAAGCTTAAGCTCGTTTTTATGTTTTCGGATGGTTGCATTTGTAACCATGTTGCATATCACTGCCAAGTGTCAAATCCTTGCCACTACAGACCCCAAGGAACAGCAATGCAGTGAATGCGAACTCATTGCTTGCTGTGTTATGGCGGATATGAAATTTCCTCAGCATGTTTTCATCAATCATTTGACCAGAAGTAGAGGAAAATGAAAAAAAAAGAACAGTGAATAAAAACATTCAACATCCTTAGCAGCCATCAATTTCAAAGTTGCAAAGGATTTGCACAATGCTCATGGATAATAAAGTGGGTGAGGCAAACGAGGGTATAGTGAAAAGAAAATTCAAAAGAAATTGAGGTACAAATTAAAATAAAATCTAAAAGTTTCTTTAAAGTTTAAGACATCAAAATTACAAATTGTCCTTTAAATATCCTGTTAGGGAACAGAGGAAAAACTTTCCTCATATTAATGAGGACAGTACCATTCATGGCTTGTTTGTAGATCTCACTCTCCAACTCTGATGTAACTCAAGAGTTTCTTTAAACAGCAAATTGAGCAAGAAGGAATTATTTCGACCTTTAAATAGATTCGTCATAGTCAAAGGAGCCTTCGACTTATCAAAAGTAAATACCAAAAAAAGTCTAAATAAACGAATCGGGATCAGACACTGGACTTAATTTTGAGAAACAGCCAATTACATTTTCAACTCAATATTAAGGAAAGTTCCTTTTATAACTAGAATCTGACGGGGAGCTGCTGAGCGGCACTGCCTACTTGAGTATTTTTACATGGCTATGGTGGAAGGTATAATAAATACAGACGATTTACACTGGCGTTTGAGGTAGTTTAAGTGGCATGCATAAGCATACAAGTGTATGCATGTACGTGAATAACACACACATCCATACACATGACCCAGTTGTATTTTTTGGTACTTTTGGTACGATTATTAGCACAGGAAGTGGGTTTTATTTGGGATTTGAAAAAAATCTGTGAAATTTGGATTTGTGATAACAAATATTTGTGATCGATTTTAATTTACTCCGTCCATTGTTTTCAATGCTCATACATAACAAAAATTTTTTATGAAACTCGCCAATCTCTGTTTAGGACTTGAATGTGGTAATGCGGCATTAGCCTTTAATCCATTTTAATGTGCCACCGATGTTGTTGATGTTTACACTTCTAAATACTTTGGCATTTGGCATAACACTTTTTTGCCCATTGGCTATCAAAAACAAACGAACAACGGAAACGGATACACCAACTAAAACAATAAAGTTGGCGAAGAAGAGGACGATGAAGAAATTTTTCAGTTTCCGTCCAGGAAAAAGTTAGCCGGAATTTTGCGATACCCTAGGCATTAATCCATAACACAGTTGATAATAGCAAGGCAGCAGAAGGGGCAACAGCAGCAGCAACAATAACAATAACAAGACTTTAAACTTTCTTGGGAAAAACTTCGCAGCATGCTTATGCCTTTGGCGGTTAAAAGGGCAAGAAGCCATTGGACAACAATAAATGAAAATAAAAGCAATCAAACCGTATAACTTTTTAAGTTTTGAAAAATATAATTTCAATTTAATAAATGAAAAATTTTTTCAAGGCAAATATTGGACTTGTGAGATTTGCGGTAAACACTCTGGTGTTGGCATTAGTCATGCTTAAAAAAGAAAATAGTTTTTAAGTTTTTCTAGAACTTCCCTATAGATTCGGGTGAGAAATTATGGAAAAGTAAACTTCTTTAAAGTTAAACTTCTTTTAAATTTCATGGCATAAAAACGGTTTAATTTTTCATTTATTTTCAGGGATTTGAATTCCTAACAAAAGTGATGTTAGAAAACCAATTTGTTAGCGTTTTTCTGTGTGTATTTGAGGACTAATTAACTTTTTCTAGATGTTTAGATGAACAATTGTTTAAATTCAGCTCCTTGAAATGAATCACCCGATTTGTAGGAAATTTTTCCATGGATAACAAATATACCCCAAAGATATTTTTTTCTTGCTTGTAATACCACGACATATTGATGTTAGACTCTTTTAAGATGTATGAGAAAGTATAAGTCGATCTATGTCCGCTCATCTGTTCAAAAACGCGAATTATCTCTCAACAACACTGGCGGCATTATAAGTCCTGAAATCCCAAAAACATTTTATTTTCATAAAAATATTTTTTAAATTGGTTTTTCAAGTTAATTTCGTCGAAGTTTAATTTTCATTAAATATTTTGTCTTTGACTTTTAATTTAAGTTAGTTCTATATAATTCTTATAATTTTATAAAAAGTCAGCTTCGAGCTGAACATTTATAGAAAAGTAGTTAGAATTAGTTTGTCATACAAATTTCATAGTTTACGGTATAACCCCAATTTAGATATATCTAATTTTACATAAACGCAGTATTCGTTTCCGACAACGTCAGTCTAAGCACACATAATTATGGGTTTACTCATTGCTTTTAAAATTTCCCACATTTTCTAATAAATGTCTTTCATTCAATTATCCATAATAAATTTGCTGCAGTTTAGTGTTAACACAGATATTTCAAATATTCCTTGACACATTCTTCTCAATTTCACACGTTCTTATCATAACAGCAAAAATTATAACAATGGGACATTCGTGACAGCAAATTTGATATTAAATGCAGACCGACAGACATTCCTAAGGTCATTTGTATTTTTGGACACCCTCGGGAGGGTAAGGCCTGTAAACTAAACTGTCTCATTTACAAATCTGTAAATAAGGCATAACTAAAATATGACTAACAAATGTCAATGATGCCTTCGCTTGATCACAGCTGGAACAAATTTGATGTCAAGAATATTTTTAGGCGATTTGTCACATGAACATACAAAACAAAAGAAATCTTGATGTAGTCTTTCAATGAAGCATAAGCAAAGAGATTAGTCTTCAATATACAAACATAGAAAGACATAAATAATATAGGCATTTTGGGATCAGTGTTGCCATTGGGAAAACGAACAATGGCACATGTTGTGAAGAAGATTTGGAAATTAATTATAAAACTACAAAACAGATGTAAAAATTTCAATACGTACATGAAATGCATGACATGTAAAAAGTGTTGTTGTTTTTTAGAGATAATTTCTGATGAAATAGAATTTTAGCATTTTTTCATTTACTTCATTTATTCATATTTCATTTCATTCCATTTCAGTCCATTTCATTTCATTCCATTCCATTTCATTCCATTTCATTCCATTTCATTCCATTTCATTCCATTTCATTCCATTTCATTTCATTCCATTCCATTCCATTTCATTTCATTTCATTCCATTCCATTTCATTTCATTCCATTTTATTCCATTTCATTCCATTTCATTACTTTCATTCCATTTCATTCTATTTCATTCCATTTTATTCTATTTCATTCCATTTCATTCTATTTCATTCCATTTTATTCTATTTCATTCCATTTCTTTCTATTTCATTCCATTTCATTTCATTCCATTTCATTTCATTCCATTCCATTCCATTCCATTTCATTTCATTTCATTTCATTTCATTTCGTTCCATTTAATTCCATTTCATTCCATTCCATTTCATTCCATTCCATTTCATTCCACTCCATTTCATTTCATTTCATTCCATTTCATTCCATTTCATTCCATTTCATTCCATTTCATTCCATTTCATTCCATTTCATTCCATTTCATTCCATTTCATTCCATTTCATTCCATTTCATTCCATTTCATTCCATTCCATTCCATTCCATTCCATTCCATTCCATTCCATTTCATTTCATTTCATTTCATTCCATTCCATCCCATTCCATTCCATCCCATTCCATTCCATTCCATTCCATTCCATTTTATTCCATTCCATTTCATTTCATCACATTTCACCTCCTTTCATTTCATGATTTCATGATTCATTCCATCATATGATTTCTTTAGCGATTCTTTCTCCAAAGGGGAGTCGAGCTAATGACCATGAGAATTACATTAAGCGAAAAGATTTGATTATTGAAAAGTTACTGAAAAGACATTGCCCAACCATCAGTTATTTTATTTTATTTTTTTGTCTTAGTCTAACACAGGGAATGTCTATCCCAATACGCTAACAATGCTCAAGGACGGCAATACTGTTTGTTATACACACACAAATTTTTCAACTTGTTGTTTATGTTGATAAACTAAGCGATAAGAAAGCGATTTAAGCAAGTCTGTTGTTTGTCATTGTGTGACGAGTTGAAATATCCATAGGGAGGCGAATGAAGCATGTAAAGCGTTTTTAGCATAGGGGGAAGAGAGAAAAGAACAACATTTTTGCAATCTACCATTCAGCCAGCAAAACAAAAGCAAAACATCCTCTTGTATCCTAGGTATTGCTTCTTATTTTTATCCGGTAACAGTTGCCGGGGAATGCTTTTGTTGAAGCAAAAAAACATGACTAACAATCTCTAAGGACATTTGTGCTAAGAACATAGAATTGTCGTCATTGAATATTGAGATACTTAAGAATAAAACCTATACAAACACACATGCATATATACCTGATTGCATATGTGTGTTTTGCAGGTATTTCCTTCCAAGAACCGAGTATATATGTCTATATCCCTAGCAACAATTCATGAAGTAGCAGATAGTGTTGCGTCTTCCTTCCCTTTGGCTTAAGCCAGGAAAAGTCTGTATATATATGTTTTTTTTTGTTCATATCCTGTTTCATAGTCTTAGAGTTGGAAGTAGCGGCAGAGTGTATCCAGTTACAAGCATTTCCATAGGAACTTTAGCACGCACCATGCATATATATGTATGTATGTGGCTTTGGCATAGCCGCTTGCCTTGTTAGAGCAACAACTTCAGCATAGAGAGAATAATAGTTACAGTACATGCCAGCGTATACTTAATCCCACATGAAATGCTCATCAGGTAATCATACGCAACAGTGTCCATTGTTATTATGGTGCCAAAGAATGTCAGAAGAATTTGTTTTCTCTATTGCAGAGGTTGGGGGACCTTGGAGTGGTTAGTTGCCCAGTAGATTGGCTAAATCTACGTTGTTTGAAAACATTTAACATTTATTGCATGTTATGAAAATATAAGAATCTCTGCAAACTGCTACGGTACTTGCGAAACGTAATACAATGTTTTTAATTATTATTGAAGCGAGAAACGCGAAGACATGATATGGAAGCAAGTGAATGCGCGTTGAGTTTGGCCAGGCTGAATCGTATGTACCCTTCACCATGAATTGCATTGGACCGTACCTGTCATGGCTATTAAAAGTCATAACAAAATATCACTTGTAAAAATTTAGACAAATAATTGTGCCCTCCAGAGGCTCATGAAGCCAAATCGGAAGATCGGTTTATATGGTAGTTATATCAAAATATGAAACAATTTGACCCATTTACAATTTTTATTGACCTGTACTTATTATAAATAATTGCGCAAAATTTTAAGTTTGCGTTCTTTGGACAGCCAGTTTGGCAGACGGACTGGCAGATGGACTAACAGACCGTCGGCCGTGGCTAAATCGAACCAAAATGTTCAAGCGATCAGGTATATATTTGTAAGTTCGCAAGTAATATTTCGATGACTTGCAAACGGAATGACAAAGTTAGTATAGCCCACTCTATGGTGGAGAGTATAAAAGTGAGGGAAGTTGAAATGTTTTTTTTTGTTCTTTAATCAAGAGACTTTATATTTTTCGAAGGTTTTTGTTTCTCTGGAAGGACAAATACAAAGACACAAAATTCTAAAGATGTTTTACTGAGAAGAACAAAAATTAAGACATTACGAAATAAAGTTGTGAATTGTAGGTTGCCAAAAAAGTAATTACGAATTTTTTAAAAGAAAGTAAATGCATTTTTAATAAAACTTAGAATGAACTTGAATCAAATATACTTTTTTTACACTTTTTTTCTAAAGCAAGCTAAAAGTAACAGCTGATGACTGACAGAAGAAAGAATGCAATTACAGAGTCACAAGCTGTGAAAAAATTTGTCAACGCCGACTATATGAAAAATCCGCAATTACTTTTTGGGCAACCCAATAAAAAATTGCTAATTACAAGTTTGAATATTAGCCCTTGAATGAGATTTCTTGGAACACCCTTGCATTGAAAAGGACGACATTTTGCACCATGTTCAAGGTTGTCCGACGCTTTCTGTAAATCAATGAACGCCAGAAGACATGGTCTACTCACAATTTGCACATATCGGATCATATAGCTAATATATATAATGAACTCCCAATTAAAGGTATCGGTTCGTAGAATGGTGAATTTTTAACTAACTTCGCTCAATTTTAAATTTAGTTACATTAGATCACCAGACGTCCGTGATGAGTATGGTTCATATCTGTCCATAAATAAATATTACAGCCATATGAATGCAGCCATATAAATGCAGCATTCATTGACCGGAAATCCATCAAAAATTTAATTGAGGCCTTCACAGTTAATATGGTTGAAAAGTCTTCTAACCAAAGACCAAACGGGTCCCACAGTGGTTGATGTGTACAGGTATCTGGCTTTCCTTTTCCATTGAAAAAAAACTTCGCTTTGAAAACTATAGAGGGAAATGGGCCTTAATTCGTGACTGCATCAAAAAATCAACATTTCATCGAAAATCCATCAAAAATCTTATTTTTGCGTTGAAAATTTGCTATCCAGAGAGAAATTGGCCTTATTTCCTGACTCCATCAAAAATTTCAAAATTTTATCAAAATTCCATCAGGGCCAAATTTTGGCCCGGCCGATTTAACAACCTTAGTACCTGCTCCGGACCTGGTCCGCTAAGTCCTCTTTTACAATATAGAGAATAAATTGTTCCTTTGATTATTTATATTCGAGCGTTTAAGAGCTTTTAGTGAAATATGCCACATGACTAACTGTATATCACTTCCAGATGCCTTTACTGGAATACCATATGTTCCTTACTCGAATGGTTTTGGGTGCTTTAAGTTTGGATTTTCATTTTCCATGGCAGATGTCTTCCATTGCATGGGGAATTATTTGAGTCCCATATTCTCATGGGGATTTTTGGGAGCGGGACGGTCCCTCAAACATTTCGCCCTCAATATGAATATGAAATTCGCACTTTACTCTTCAATACCCTTTATTTGATCCCCATTTCGCCATGGCCAGTAAATACGTTCTGTTAGGAGTGTTTTTGCGGGGGACGGCCCGCTAGTCACTTGCCTCTGAATTTCAATATCAGATATTATATTTTTTCTCAAATTTCTTTAATTTAAAACCTATATTACCATGGTAGATTAAAATATCCTGCTTGGGAGGGTATTGGGAGTGGAGCGTCCCCCTTGGTCTCAAAATTAGATATCAATTTAATTTTCTACTCTCTCTACCCTTTTATTTGAGCCTAATATTGACTTACATATCCCTTTGGAGGATTTTGGGAGTGGGGCGGTCCTCCTCGATGCCCTACCCAAATTTTGGAGGGCGTCCCCCAATATGGGACCTAAACATATTGTAATGATTGGTTTGAAATTGGCGGATTTTGAGGGTGGTGCGTTCCCCCATCCAATTGTGGTGAGGGCGGGCCCCCTAACAACTGGTTCCAGAATTAGATGGCATATAAGTTTTTACTCTCTCTATCTTTCATTTGAATCCCATATTGCCATGATTGATTTAAATATTCCTTTGCCGGATTTTGGGTGGTGGGGGATCTCTCCATATACCTCACCCAAATTTGCTTACCAAATTTTGTGCAAAGAAAATTTCGCTTGAATAGCATCAAGCATCTCTGAAATCTGGCTTTTTTGAAAATTAGCTACGGTTCGACCCTCCTTAGATATCAAAAAATTAAGAGCCATATTTTTAGTCTATACAAACACACAAAAAAAAAATCTAGCAAACATAATTGATTTTTATGCCCACCACTATAGGAGGGGGTATGCAGATCTAGTCATTCTGTTTGGAACACCCTCAAATAGTGATCCATGACGATCCACATATACATTCGTGGATCGTCATGGAGGCCACCGTAGAGCAGAGGTTAGCACGTCCGCCTATGACGCCATCAGAAAAAATTTTCAGCGGTGGTTTTCCCCTCCTAATGCTGGCAACATTTGTGTGGTACTGTTCCATTTGGTATGGCAGCCATGTAAAAACTTCTTCCCAGTTCGGATTCGAAAAGGAGGTCCCTAGCCATTGAGCTTAAAGCTTGAATCGGACAGTGGAATGTTTAAGGGGCAAATTTTGAATTTTTACTCGGCACCGCCGTAACCGAAACGAATGACACCAGTTTTGAGATAAAGCGAAGAATAATACTGGCAAACAGATGCTACTTTGGGATAAGTAGGCAGTTTAGAAACAAGGCCACCTCTCGACAGACGTAGACTACACTTTACAAGACACTGATACTACCAGTGCTGTTATATGGTTCTTAAGCATGGGTACTTGTGAAAGCAGATGAGGCAGTGCTTGGAGTATTTGAGAGAAAGGTTCTTCGTAAAATATATGGACCAGTTTGCGTTAATAGAGAATATATGCGACGTATGAACCTCGACCCACCAATGATGACGATAGAATAGTTACACGCATCAAAGTACAACGGCTGTGTTGGCTAGGTCATGATGTCAGAATGGATGAAGAAGCTCCAGCAAAGAAGTCTGTTGAAGGCAAACACGGTGGTACACGCAAACCGGGAAGACCAAAAGCCAAATGGAAAGATCGAGTGGTGAGAGACACTTCGAAACTTAGTGTCAGAGATTTTAGAATGAGCGCATTAGATTGAGGCGCTTGGAACGCCATTCTACGTTCGGCTGGTGGAACAAATGTTCTGTCATAGCCAATTAAAGCAAAGTACTTCTTATTGAAGCCACCATCGTAGCGCAGAGATTAAAATGTCCTCCTATGACGCTGAACGCTTGTATTGGAATCCTGGTGAGAACATCAGAAAAATTGTCAGTGGTGGTTATCCCCACCAAATGCTGGCAACATTTGTGAGATACTGTACCCTTTTGTTGTGGCAACTTAAACTTTTATGTAGGTCGTTGGGGATGGCAAATGGATCATATTGGTTTAGATTTAGATAGAGCTCTCATATAAAATTGTCCTTCGACTTGAGTTCTTGAGCCCTTGAAGCCGCAATTAGGTTTCGAACAGGCTTAAAATTTGACGTTGTGTTCTGTAACGACTTCTAAAAACTGTGCCAATATAGCAGCCGTATAAACCGATTTCTCGTTTTGACATGTTGAGGCCCTGGAAGCCGCAAAAGCCTTTCGATTTGGTTGAAATTTTGCAAGTAGTGTTCTGTTACAATTGCCCACAACCTAGTTAAGTATATTTTAAATCGGTTTATAAACTGATGTAGTTCTCATATAAGCGATCTCTCGATTTGACATCTGAGGTCCTGGATGCCGCAATTGTAATATTGGGTTGCCCAAAAAGTAATTGCGGACGATTTGGCTGAAACTTTGCACTTAGTGTTCTGTCATAACTTCCAGTTACCGTACTAAGTATTGTACAAATCGATCAATAATCTGATTTAGCTTCCATGTGTACCGGTCTCCCGATTATTCTTGTGCGGTCTCTAGAAGCTTTAACTTTTGTCAGATTTTGCAGTAGGTAAAGTAGGACTAAGGAAATTTTTGAAAATTTTCACAAGAACCCTTTGTGCGTTCCCAAGATTCCAGGCGACCACGCTTGGAACGTTTTTACTTGCCTCCTTTATTTGTAAAATAAATGTCGGTCTTAATAAGGACAACCTTTGTTAATTTTTTTTTTCAATTTCATTTTTTTCCTCCCTTTTAATGAACAAAAATACTACTAAACTTTATTTCATCTGTCTGGTTTCTATTTACCTTAACCCCAAATGACCTCATCATAGAAAATGTTATAAAGCGTTATAAAAGAAATCTCATCTTTCATGTCTCAGCAAAAGATAAAAAAATAAAGGTTTTTTCTAGTTTGCAACAGGAACATTTGAATAATTTCTTATTTCTAATTTTTGCCTCGAAAAGGTTCAAATTTTATAACAAAGATTTCCACTTGTAAGAAATATCAGAAAAGCAAGAATTTTAATAAAAGCAATGGCTAACATTACATGGCACATTATCAAGCGGTGCCGATTTAAACCTTTAATGGAAAAATAAACTTTTTACAAGGCGAGTGTTATTAATATTCATTAAATCTTTAAACAAAAGTTGAAACACTAAAGTTTTTATGCCTCCAAGTTTGATGGAATTTATTATGATTGTTGGTTGTTTGCTGTTCCAAATTTAATATTTTCTAATGCTCTTAAACATGCTCCTTAAAAATGAGAGGTTAAGAATTTCCAGTCACCTCCTCCACTAACGTTAAAACTTTTTGCACTTAGAGAAGAGAAACAAATTTTTAAAGTTTTTGTATGTCTCTGTAAAGCTGCAAAATCAAAAAACAAGAGAAAACCCCAAGAGGCATATAATGCCCCACTCAGCGAAACAAGTGTGTGCGTATGCTTGTGTGGGTGGTGAAGGTAAGTGTTTTTGAGGGGGGCTATTAAGCCACTTAGACATTTCATTAAGTGGGTCTCTCATACATTCATATAGTTATGACTGCTTTCCTCCCTGCTAACTGCCATCACACACATACAACACATGTCTTCCCACACCACTATCAATTTTTGTTGTTTTTGCAATGAGTCTGTCTGCATTGAAACGTTAAAACTACTTAAAATCAACGACAGCCAACAACCAATCATGCATGGCAACTTCTTTGCTGCTGCTGTTGTCGCTGTGGTGAGATAGCCAAACAAACTCTCTCAGAAACAAACACACATTCATATTTACACACCTATAACCTCCTATACACCTATAACGCAGAGAGCAAGGTAGAGATAACTACAAATATGGGGGTTATTCTGGCACGTTCTTAAATATTTAAGTGGTTGCTTGGCTAAACAATCACAAGTAAATATGTACACATGTGTGTACGAATGTATGAGCACGTGAGAGTGAGTGCAAGTGCGTGTAGGGGCTTTTATTGATATTGTAAATGTCTTCATAAAACCCATCATAACAAATAAAATGAAGTAACAACAAAAGCAATAACAACAATAATCCACATTGGGCAAAATTACGCCAAAAGAGATCGGACAATGTGTTGATTAGCACCTGCTGATTACAGATCCGGTTGGTTATTCCCAAGGAGATAAAAGAACACAAAGGCTAATTGGCTAGAGCATCATATGAATGTCGATTTGAAGTTAATTTGGTCCAGTGGTCTACAAATATAATCCACTTGTCGGAAGAGTTAGGTTGAAAGGTTTTCAAGGCCAGTTGAAAGCTCTTCTAGGCCAGGGTTCGAATCCTGGTGAACATCAGAAAAAATTTTCAGCGTTGGTTATCCCTCCTAATACTGGCGACATTTGTGAGGTACTATGTCATCTAAAAACTTCTCCCCCACTGCGGCACGCCGTGCGGACTTGACTTCAGAAGAAGGTGATAAGGGGCCTCCTTTTTATAGCCGAGTCCGAACGGTGCCGTAGTGCGACACCTCCTTGGGGAGAAGTTTTTACATGGCATAGTACCTAACAAATATCGATGGCATAACAGGAGGAGAAAACCACCGCTGAAAATTTGTTCTGATGTTCTTGCCTGGATTTAAACCCGGGGGTTCAGCGTCATAGGCAGACACGCTAGGCTCTGCGATATGGTGGTCTGTGGATTTGACTTATTAAGCTCCTAGAATCCATTAAATTGCCAATGAAAGGCCACCGAGGAGCAGAGGTAAGCATGCCCGAATTTGACGTTGAGCGCCTGGGTTTTGCATCCTGGTGAGAACATCAGAAAAAGTTTCAACTATGGTTATCATCTATTAATGCTGCCGAAATGTATGTAAAAACTTTTACACAAAGAGGTGTCGGCCAGCTGCACGCCCTTCTAAATCTTATATATAAAAATCAATTTGTGTTTGTTTGTAGGTTTGTTTGTTTGTATGTTTGTGTGTTCCTTATAGACTCAAAAACGGCTGAATCGATTTTCTTGCAATATTCACAGATGGTGCATAATGACCCCACGGTGAAAATAGGATACTATATACCCTAATTTTCAAAAACGTCAGATCTCGGAGATGGTGGTGCGATTTAAGCGAAATTTTGTGTGCTCTCATATAGCATCCTAAAAATAAAAGTTTGGTATCCAAATTTCGGATAGGATACCTAGGGGGGCTGCCCCACCCCAAAATCTACCTAGCATATAAAGGGTGATTTTTTTGAGGTTAGGATTTTCATGCATTAGTATTTGACAGATCACGTGGGATTTCAGACATGGTGTCAAAGAGAAAGATGCTCAGTATGCTTTGACATTTCATCATGAATAGACTTACTAAGGAGCAACGCTTGCAAATCATTGAATTTTATTACCAAAATCAGTGTTCGGTTCGAAATGTGTTCAAATTTTGACAAATTTTGTTCAGCGATGAGGCTCATTTCTGGTTGAATGGCTACGTAAATAAGCAAAATTGCCGCATTTGGAGTGAAGAGCAACCAGAAGCCGTTCAAGAACTGCCCATGCATCCCGAAAAATGCACTGTTTGGTGTGGTTTGTACGCTGGTGGAATCATTGGACCGTATTTTTTCAAAGATGCTGTTGGACGCAACGTTACGGTGAATGAACACATTTCGAACCGAACACTGATTTTGGTAATAAAATTCAATGATTTGCAAGCGTTGCTCGTTAGTAAGTCTATTCATGATGAAATGTCAAAGCATACTGAGCATCTTTCTCTTTGACACCATGTCTGAAATCCCACGTGATCTGTCAAATACTAATGCATGAAAATCCTAACCTCAAAAAAATCACCCTATATTTCGACCAATCACGACAATATGGGACTCAAATGAAAGGTATTTAGGACAAGAAAACGTATCTGATATCCAATTGTCGGACCAAGTGCTAGGGGGACCACCCCAAGCCCCAAAACACCCCTTAATCGGACATATTTACCGACCATGGCAATATGGCACTCAAATGAAAGGTATTTGCGAGTAGAATACGAATTTGATATCCAAATGTAGGACCATGTATTTAGGGCATCACCCCTTCCCCAAAACACCCTCCAAAGGGTAAAAATTTTTCGACCATGCCAATATGTGGCTCAAATGAAAGATATTTGAGATTATAAAACGTATTTGATAACCTATTTTGGGGCCATGTGTTTGGGGGACGCCTCATCCTGGAAACTCCTCTTAAGCCAATGGTAATATGGGGTTTAAATAAATGGTATTTGAGAGAAGAGCACAATGCTGAGGGCCAAGTATCTGAGGGACCACCTCTCCCCCGAAAACACCACTAAATCAGACATCATGAGAATATCGGGCTGAAATGAAGTATTTTAAGAATGGAGTACACCTTACATCCAAACTTAAATTCGTAGACCAATAAAGATCATATGGGATTCAGATAAAGGCACTTATATTGTTAAACTGTTAGTCAAGTTAGCATGGAATTTCACTAAAAGATCTTTAATTGTCGAAAATAAATATTCAAAGGAAATTTTTGTTCCATATAAAGTAAAAGAAGGCGCAGCGGAGTGGGCCCGGGTCAGCTAGTCGGCTATAAAGGAGACGTCCCTAAAACTCGAATGAGTGCTGTCCTACTCATTAATACAAGAATGTGAGAAAATTGGCCGCTGTTCGCTAATGGAATGTTCATGGGCAAATTTGCATTTTGGACCAAGGGTTTCACCCAGCCTTACTTAAAACGCTTTATTTATTTTCATTGAAATAAAATGTAATGCAATTTTAATTTTTTTAAGTCTCAATTATCCCTCTAATATATGGTGTGTGTGTTCGCACACCCACTGTGCATAAGTTGAGAGGAAACCAAACTTAACATTAAGAATGCCAACAACAATAACAGTAGCAGTGGCAGTGGCAATAGCAGTAAGAGCAAATACAACGAAGAAAGCACTTGTTAGATAAGTGCCAAAATCACATAAAAATTCTTAACGGCTTTAAGGATTTGTATGACCTTTTGCTTACAAATAACCCCAACCATTTTTCAATACCACTGCTGGTCTGATTTCTCTCTCCCCATCTTTTGGGACCTTTTTTTTTGCAGACCCTCTTCAAAAGAAGAGCAAGAGAAGGACATAATGTTAATCCACTTTATAGATTTACTTTTTTCAAGTGTACCATGGAAACGATTTGCGATTTGTAATAAAATGATATTTTTTTTAATGTCTCTCCCTGCTGCCATAACCCTCTGCTGCTTGTTACTCTTATTCCCTTACTCTCATAGTGTTAGTCATTTTGGCGTATGTCATAAAACCTGTTAACTGATATTTGAATTTAGGCTCTGTCCTCCAATTGACGTAATGTAGCAGCACATACCAGCGTTAATGGTTGGTATGAGGGGAGATTGGGTGTGGGACACAATAGAATAAAAGTGAATACGAAAATGTGTTCTCTGCTTTATATGGGTCATTGCATGTAATATTGGGCGTGTGTTTAAGCTTCAACTGACGGCGTATAGTTATCAGCTCGTAAAATTTTCCTTTTTGATGTGGAAAATAAATTTTAATAGAAATTTGATGGTCATAGAAAATTAATGAGGTGGTCATTCGGAAATAAGAGGGTTGTGGGAAAGCTATGCAGTTGCGACGTACGAAAGTAAAAACTTAGTTATACAATAAAATGTTGTCGAAAAAAGCATACAAAAGACAAAATTTCTGTGAAATTTTCCATTAGGGGCGGTATGCACCTCAAACGAAATTTTCGTTGCCATAAAATATACATTGACATATCCTAAAAGAAGTTTTCGGTTTGCTTTGGGTTACAGAGTGACATTGAAAGTGTAGCAAAATTGCAAAATTGCAAAATTTTGGCCATGAACATTCCTCTAAGGAACAGGGGCAAACTTCTTACATATCAATGTCCGATCAGTCCGATCCAAATTTTAAGCTCAATGATAAGCGACCTCCTTTTTAGAGCCAAGCCCGAACGGCGTGACGCAGTGCGACACCTCTTGGGAGAGAAGTTTTTACATGGCATAATTCCTCACGAATGTTGCCAGCATTAGGAGGGGAAAACCACCGCTGCGAAATTTCTCTGATGGTCTCTCTAGGATTCGAACTCAGGCGTTCAGCAGATTGGCCAATTTTCACAAAGAAAAAATTTCAGTGAAATTTTCACTAAAACTCACTTCAGCCTATGATGCTGAACGCCTGGGTTCAAATCCTGGCAGGAACATCGGAAAATTTTTCAGCGGTGGTTGTCCTAATGCTGGCGACGTTTGTGAGGTAATTTGCATTGTAAAAACTTCTCCCCAAAGAGGTGTCGCTCTACGGCCGTTCGGACTCGGCTATAAAATGGAGGTCCCTTATCATTATATATAAAACGTATCTAATATCTATTTGTCAGACAAAGTGTTAAGGGGACCACGCCAACCCCAAAAGCCCCCTAAATTGGACATATTCATTGACAATGGCAATATGGGAATCAAATTAATGGTATTTGCGAGTAGATTACGAATTTGATATTCAAATGTGGGATCAAGTTTCTGAGGTTCCACCCCTTCCTCAAAACACCCCCCAAAGGGGACAAATTTACGACCATAGCAATATGGGGCTCAAATGAAAAGTCTTTGGAAGTAAGGCACGAATCTGATATCAATATTCGGGAAAAAGTGTATATGGGCCACCTTAACCCCATAAAGCCACCCAAATAGGACGTATTTGCTGACCTTTGCAGTATGGGGTTCAAATTAGAGATATTTTAGAATAGAACAAGAATCTGATATATATTTTCAGGGTCAAGCCACTGAGTGGCCGCCCCATCCCTCAAAACAGCCCCCAAAACTATCATGTTTCTCGACTATGGAAATATTGGCCTCAAATGAAAGAAGACTACGAAAGTGATATCAACATTCGAGACCAACTGTCTAACCGACGTCTCACACGCAAATAGGAGGTATTTGCTCACCACGACAATTTGGGTCTTAAAGAGAGTGGAGCTCGATATTGATAGTTTTTAGGGCCCATACCCAAACCGGACATATTTGCTGACTTTTGCAGTAAGTGGTTGAAATAAAAGGTATTTGAGATCAGCAAACGTATTTGATATCGAATTTTGAGGCCAACGGCAATATAGGGTTCAAATAAATGAAATTTGAGAGTAGAGCAAGATGCTGATATATTTCCAGGGCTAAGTGTTTGGGCGACCACCTCACTCCCTAAAACACCCCTAAATCGGACATATCTATCCGACCATGTCAATGTGGGGCTCAAGTGAAAGGTATTGGGGAGTAGAGCACGAAAATAATACCCACTTTCGGAACCAATTTTCTGGGTGTCTTCCACTTCCCCAAAAACAACCCACAAACAGCAACTATTTACTGACCGACGCAATATGGGGCTCAAATAAAAACCTTTATGTAATACGAATCTGATATCCAAAAGTGGGACCATGTATTTGGGGCATCGCCCCTTCCCAAAACACCCCCCAAAATAGTAAAAATTTGCCGATCATGGAAAAATGTGGCTCAAATGAAAGGTATTTGAGATTTAAAAACGAATTTAATAAACAATTTTGGGGCCAAGTGTTTGGGGGACGCCTCATGCCATTAACTCCCCTTAAACCAGTGGCAATATGGGGTTTTAAGGTAGAGCACGATGCTAACATGTTTACAGGGCTAAGTGTCTGGGGGACTACCTCACCCCACAAAACATCCCTAAATTGGACATACATATCTACCGATCTTGGCAATTTGGGGCTCAAATGAGAGGTATTCGGGAGTAGGGCTCGAAGTTCATAACCACTTACGGGCCCACGTTTCTGGGGGTCCACACCACCCCCTTAACCAACCAATCACCAACATGGGGCGCTTCCCACTACCAAAATGAGTATGAGAATATCGGGCTCCAATAAAGTCTTTTAAGCCAGAATAAGTCTTTAACATACAAACTTAAATGACCATAAACCCTCCGGGCGAATTCTTAGACGATTAATGATCATATGGAATTCAGATAAAGGCATTTATATTGTTATACTGTTTCTCAAGCTACGTACAGATACTATTTTCGTAGCATGGTATTTCACACAAAGTTGACTTTTTGATGGGCAGTTGCTTATGCCAGCTATAACTTTTTTTCTTACAGTGTTGTTACAACTCAAATTGGCTAAGTATTGAAACCCCTTCTGTTTGGGGTGTCTTGTCAAAAATCCACTTTCAATTTGCCTACCATTACGAAAGATTACCAATGTGCCCTTTTTTCTGGAAAATGTGTTCGCTCTCAAGATAGGAGAAGAAAAAGCAAGGGTTACAAATATGCAAATATTCCATAAGAGGCAAATGTGATTGAGTTGTGAAGGGTATTGACAGCGACAAACGAATGGAGAGGTTTTTTTTTTTCTGCTCAGCATAAAACCAAATCAAACAAAAAAAAAAAAAAAAGGTTAAGAGCACCAATAAACGATTGAATTTGTCTTCTTTTTTATGCGCGACGCAGCCATTTAAACGAATTTTTATGAATCGTTATCAATGCTGTTTTCGAATGTTTGCTTTGAGCATTTGATTGTGACATTGGTGACGTCGACAATGACGCTGGCATTTAGTAAAAAAAAAAACAGAAGGATCGTGGTGTAGAAGGGATAAGACAGACGTTAACAAAGTATTTTTATGAAGCTTTAGCTTTTCATGGAGCATTACCCAGCATTTTGTTATTGATGGATGGTTGCTTGGATTTATTATGATTGTTGTAATTTCAAGTACAATTTGTCATGGAGAAAAAACTTTGTTACGCCCCCCGCACTCAAAGTAGAGATTGGGGTTAGGCCCCCTTCTCCCCTCAGCTACCCAACTATCCAAAAAAGGTCACACCGAACTTTAACGCATTATTTATGCAGGAAATATCAACAAACTTTCTTTTTATGGAAATAAATATTTAAATTCATTTATTTTTATATCCAAAGGAACTCCCATATTTGTTTTATGCCCCTCCAGTGCGATTGTTTGGCCACTGCGTTGCTGCTCGTTGGCATAGTCTATACAACCCCCTCACTGTTGATGCAGGCTTAGTTTTTTATTTTTTATTTTCGGTTTTGCTCTCGACTACCCGTGGTGCCGCGTGTTAAAAATTAAAACACTTATTTTTTACCCCGCAATGCAGGAAGAAAACGAAAAAAACGCGTGTGTTTAAAATATGCAGCCACACACACGTTTACACATTATTTTCAGTGTGTGTGTTGTGTATGAATAAAATAACAAATACAATCACAGACAGCTCTTAAAGCATTTTTAAACGGAAAACCCTAACCGGAAATGGGGTTTTGTATAAGAAAAACCACAAGATTTTAAACCTGTTTGTGTAGGTGTGTGAGTGTGCATGTGTGAGAGAGTGTTGCAAAACCACCTGCACCGAAGTGTTAAACCATCACACATTATAATGGCAAGTGCGTAAGTGTTTGCCGCTTTCGTTTTGGTTCGTGTTTTTCCATCCTTACTTTGCTTTGAATAAACTTTGCAATCGTTTAATTACCGGAAATTTAAATGGGGCTTACAATCAGATTAGAGAAAAAGTATTCCGACTCTGACCGCAATGGTGTTGGAGATATTAAATTTTTAATCTGATGCACAGTAAAAGTTTTGCATTGTAGTAAGTAATTAAAACAAACGATTAATGATAGTGAATGTTTTTATACCCTCCACCATAGGATGGGGGCATACTAATTTCGTCATTCTGTTTGTAACTACTCTAAATATTCGTCTGAGACCCCAAAGGGTTTATATATTCTTGATCGTCGTGACATATTATGTTGATCTAGCCATGTTCGTCCGCCACAACAGGCCACAACACCATATAGCATAATAGGTCTGACAACTGCAGTATATACCCAATGCATGACACGCGGTCTAAATGCCCAACTTTTGCCAATGGCTCTCTTGCAGGTATATAGCAGTAGGTGGATTTTTGAAGCGCCATCCACCAGACCACAACACCATATAGCATAATAGGTCTGACAACTGCAGTATATACCCAATGCATGACACGTGGTGTAAATACCCAACTTTTGCCAATGGCTCTCTTGCAGGGGTATAGGGCAAGAGTGGCCTTTCTTGCCCTTTCCAAAATTTCTGTCCAAAAAAACACCCAGGTATTTCGCACTTTCTGTAAATGGAACTTTCTCTCCACCCAAGGAGACAGGTTCCACTGTGGGCAACTTGTATCTCCTGCTGAAAAGAACTACTTCTGTCTTGCACGGATTTCTAACCAGAGCACTTTCGGTAGCCCACTTTGCTGTAGCACGTAGAGCTTCCTGAAGTATATCTCTTAGAGTGCTGGGAAACTTGGAGCGCAATTGCCACGACATCAGCATACGCGACAACTTTTAAGCCTTTAAGCCTTTTTCTTCCAGAGACAATAATATATTGTTAATGGCTATATTCCAAAGTAGAGGAGACAGTACACCTACTTGGAGAAAGTTTTATTGAATTTTTATCTGTAGAAAAAATTTACTTAACTTTATCTGTTATAAAAATAGTTCAATTTAGTTTTGTCTGAAATTTTCTCTTAAAAACTTGTCTTAAAAATTATTTTTCTTAAAAATTTTAAAGTTAGATATTTTATAGAAAATTCCCACCATACCAATGTTCATTTTAATTCCTCACAGACTATGATCTTTTTACATCTATGAAACAAATTTGTCTCCCAATCAGCCCCCCAAAAATTACATTAAAAGTGTATCTCTGAGCAAATCTTTTTCAAGTATCCTATTGTTGGGCTCAACGACCCTACTCAATTTATTTGTATTTATTTATATCTTTAAATATCCTTTACCTATACAAATACAATGTTCATAAGCCTTGGGCGTAACAAATGTTCTGTCATGTGCCCAAGCCCACGACCCAAACGAACTACAGGAACAATTCCCCATATATTCTTCTTACATGAGCATTGCTTATGTTTATGATAGACAATAGAGTTGTTGTTGTTGTTGTTTTTTTTTTTTTTAAACGAAAAGGACATTTCTGTGATTTTGATTATATGATTAAGTTATAGATGTAGATCTTTCTATGGGAGTATTACTTGCTTCTCGGTAGTACAAAGGAAGACATTTTGTTTCCCCAAGTCACATATGCATCGTCTCTTTTATGATTCTCCCCTACAGCTATTGATACGTGTATGGTAGTATGGGGGATTTATTTGTTCCTGAGGAAAAGGAATTCCATATTGGATACAGATTACAACAGCTTTCATTCACAATTGTTTATTTTTGCTTAAGAAAAGGTAAACAAAAATGGACTGGGGTGTTCTGAGAAGGCACATGTCGTGAGCAGGGTTGACAATGGCATGCGGTTGGTACGTAAGGCTATAATTCTTAGGAAATAGCTTCAATTCCAAAGTTAATTTTTATCCTAATATGAGTATTGGGAAATGAAATCGATTACACAGGAATTTGAGAATGAGTCAGAATTTACACCACCAAAAAAATACTTGTTGGAAAATTAATAAAATCTAATTTCCTTCCGATTTTTGAGAGGATAGTCTTTGTAAGGAATCAGGTGGCACTGGCTCTTAATTAAATAGTGAGTGCCAATGATACTCGAGCGAGGCGAGTTATTGGCGCCTTCAAATAACCAAAGGCTAACATCAACGTCTGTTCCCAGGTTAGGAGCGGCTGGAGGCTAGCGTCGGATCTTGGAACAAACAGCTCGCCACAACGAGGGATACATGTGCAATTCCACAAAACCCATGCGGTTGGGCCGCTGGGCCAGTAACCCGCCCCGGAAAACTATGAGAAAGAAAGGAATAGTAAAAACAGACCCCCCCAAGGTCGACGACCCAGGCAAACGAAAAAAGGACCATGATTTGCGGATCTGCACCTGGAATGTCCTCACTCTCTATAGAGAAGGTGCAGTATACGCGCTGGCGGATGTATTAGAGAAGTACAAGGCAGATATTACCGACTTACAGGAAGTGCGATGGACTGTGATGAACTATACTATAGCTGCCATAACACGAGGCATGAATTTGGATTTATGGTTAGTCCTAGACTGAAACACTTTGTCTCCAGCTTTACTCCGGTGGATGAGAGGCTAGCCACAATCCGCATAAAAGCCAAATTCTTCAACATCTGCCTTATTTGTGCCCATGCCCCGACGGAAGACAAAGACGAGCAGACCAAGGACATTTTCTACGAGCGCCTAGAGAGAGAAAATGACCAACCCGTCCATGATATTAAAATCGTTCTTAGAGATTTTAATGCGAAGATAGGGAAGGAAGACATTTTTGGTCCAACAGTCGGAAAGTTTAGCCTCCACGAGATAACGTCCAGTAATGGGTTGAGGCTGAGAGACTTCGCCGCGGCAAAAAACATGGTAGTTAGTAGCACCAGATTTCAACATAAAAATATTCACAAAGCCACATGGCTGTCACCCGGTCAACACACGAGAAACCAAATTGATCACGTTGTGATAGATGGAAGGCTTTCATCCAGCGGGTTAGATGTACGATCGATCCGTGGAACGAATATAGATGCGGATCATTACCTTGTTGCAGCAAAGGTTCGCACCCGTTTGAACATGGCGAGGGAAGTACGATCTGACACTGCACGGAAGCTGGACATTGAAAAGCTGCAAACATTCGACTGCTTGATGAAAGCCCTCCTTGTTCCTATGATATATTGGCGCGGTGGCAAACTATTGCCTACTCCATGGAAAATGCTGCGAAATCCGTACTTGGGTACCGGAAGCCTCCTCCATGAAACCCATGGTACAACCAAGAGTGTCGAGATGCTACTGAAGCCAAGAATGCGGCATATAGAGCAACCCTGCAATCAGTAGCAATGCGCCAGATAAAGGAGAGGTATCGGGAGAAAAGGAGAGAGGAGAAACGTCTATTCCACAGAAAGAAATAGGAAATGTAAAGACGTGTGGGTGAGTGTGTGAATTGAGATGTACAGGAGTCTGAATGAAGTCCGGAAATTCTACCAAAGAATTAAATATCAAACCGATGGCTTTGGTGCAGGCACATCCTCCTGCAGAGACAAAGAAGGAAATCTGGTAACTGACACAGATAACATGCTGAGGATATGGAAAGAACATTTCACCTAACTGCTAGTGTCCGATGTTGGCGACGAAAGGGATATCGCAGAACCAATCCCTGAGGATGGTATAGAATGTTTGCCTCCTAGTCAGAATGAGGTCCAAGTAGCAGTGACCCGACTAAAGAACAACAAGGCAGCAGGAGCCGACGGGTTACCGGCTGAAGTATTTAAGACCGGAGGCGACACGCAGATAAGGCGTATGCATCAGCTTATCAGCGCAATCTGGCTAGAAAAACCCATATCCGATGATTGGAACTTTAGCATACTAGGTCCCTTACACAAGAAAGGAGACAAGACGGAATGTGCCAACTACAGAGAAATAAGTCTCCTCCCCATCGCATACAAGATACTCTCGAGCGTACTGTGCGAAAGATTAAAACCTAAAGTCAATGAGATATTTGCAAATTTTGTCCACGAATATTCCACTAAGGAACAGGGGCAAACTTCTCACATATCAATGAGTGCAGTCCGATTCAAGTTTTTAAGCTCAATGATTAGGGGCCTCCTTTTTATAGCCGAGTTCGAACGGCATGACGAAGTGCGACACCTCTTTGGAGAGAAGTTTTACATGGCATAGTACCTCACAAATGTTGCCAGCATTAGGAGGGGAAAACCACCGCTGAAAATGGTGGTTGCGCCAGGATTCGAACCCAGGTGTTCAGCGTCATAGGCGGACATGCTAACCTCTGCGCTACGGTGGCCTCCAATGAGATAATTGGGCCCTATCAATGCGTTTTTAGACCTGGTAAATCCATCTTGGACCATATTTATTCTGGGCCAAATCTTGGAAAAGACCCGAGAAGAACAAATCACTACCTACCATCTCTTTGTTAACTACAAAGCCGACTTCGATACTCCTTTACGTTCAATGGTATTTCAAGCCATGTCTGAGTTTGGTAATAAGACCCTGCAGGATGGCACTTGCTGATACGCGTTCCTCAGTAAGAATAGGAAAGAATCTTTCCGAACCATTGAATACCAAACGAGGTTTCAGACAAGTAGACAGCCTATATCCTTTTGGAGAAGATTATACGAGAGGCAGATGTGAATGATATGGCACACTAATCACAAGTGAATATATGCTACTCGCCTATGCCGACGACATCCATATCATAGGTCGGTCACCGGAAGTAGTAACAGCAGCCTTTGAAAGAATCGAAAGAGAGTCAGTGAAAATGGGTCTGGCAGTAAATGGAGATAAGACGAAATGGATGGTTTCAACTCCCAAAAAGCCTTGCACAACCAAACAGATAAAGAAAATGGAGAGAGTTGGGAAACACAACTTTATCTACCTCGGCACCGCAGTAACCGAAACGAATGACACCAGTTTTGAGATTGAGCGAAGAATAATACTGGCAAACAGATGCTATTTTGAACTAAGTAAGCAGTTTGGAAACAAGGCCACCTCTCGACAGACAAAGATTACACTATACACGACACTGATACTACCCGTGCTGTTATATGGTTCTGAAGCATGAGTACTTGTGAAAGCAGATGAGGCAGTGCTTGGAGTATTTGAGAGAAAGATTCTTCGTAAAATATATGGACAAGTTTGCGTTAATGGAGAATATAGGCGACGTATGAATCATGAGCTGTATGCCGACGATAACATAGTTATACGCATCAAAATACAACGGCTGCGTTGGCTGGGTCATGTTGTCAGAATGGATGAAGAAGCTCGAGCAAAGAAGTCTTTTGAAGGCAAACACGGTGGTACACGCAAACCGGGAGGACCAAAAGTGGTGGGAGACACCTCGAAACTTGGTGTCAGAGATTTCAGAATGAGCGCAGAAGATCGAGGTGCCTGGAACGTTATTCTACGTTCGGCTATTGGAACAAATATTCTGTCATAGCCAATTATAGTAAAGTAAAGTAATTTCCTTCGGTGATCTTGTCATTATTTTGTATTATCTATCTGTATGGACCTTAGGGTGTTTCTGAATGTATAGTTGTCATACTTACTACTCAAATCTGGCAGTATCATATATTTAACTTCAAAATATTATAAAGTATTTATTTTAACTACCATCCCTTTACATGTTTCATGTGTTTAACAATATGAGTAATAAATGCACAACTGTCGGATGTACATTGAGTGGAATTTCTCAAATTGCTGGGGAAGCCTTCAATAAAATGCCCTTCAAACTTTCAGTAAATTTAAATGTTTACATTTTTTCATGGGGGTTCATTACATTTAAATATGAACATCATTGGATCACGCACAAACCGACACCATGGCAAAACATAAACTTCCGAGACACTACCTGTGAATATTCCATGTGTTGTTCGTTCATCGGGGATGTCTTCGAGTTGAATAAATAAAATAAATTTCACATTCACATTTTACTCGAGTTAATTGTGAGAAAGTTATTATTGTCTGGCCCCTCCAGAAGAACACAGGCAAACAGTCAGTCATTCAGCCAGCCAGCCATCCAGCCAGCTAGCCGATAGGCAGGTAGCAGACAAAAGTGCGTACAAAATGTATTTATGCAAGAGTGTGCATAAAATACAAACACACGTTTCATTTACATAAAAATCATAATAATATGAAAATATATTAGGGTGTTCAGGGCAAAATTCAAGAGCAAGGAAGACTCATGCAGCTTATCCAACAGTTGGCTCTGCTTCTTTTAGGTGGAGTTATTGTCTTTCTAGTTGACCACCCTAATGTATGGCCCTTATGCACACTTGAATGGCTTTTCTTTTGGCTTATGTATGGGGATACACACATGTCAAATGTTCAGGCTACAGGTTATAAAGATATTTGCATGTTGCCTTAAGGTTTATCTCTTTTCCCACCCTAATCTTGCTTGGGGGAAAACAGAGGATGATGAATTCGCATATATTTGGCCAGAATTTCACAATGATGTTTATTTGCCCTGCAAGCTCATACACACTCTGACGTCAGCGACGTCAGATGGGAATGGACAGCCACCCACTTTATTGCCTGTCCACCTCTGTCATGAGATGAGTAGGGTATTTCAAAGCCTTAACTTAATTTTCTCGACTTTTATCGTAGAATAAACTTTAGAAGTGGTCATTAAATGTACCATACTGCTTGGGCAACTGGTGTGTCATGTTCAAGTATGTGTTTAATTTATTAGAAATGAGTTTTAGTTATTCTGATGAGTTTGAGTTTTGCGACAAAGGTGATAAGAAAACAGGTTAGTAGAAATTTCGAGGACAAACAATAAGTAAAATGGCGTTAAGTTCGGCCGGGCCGAACTTTGTATACCCACCACCTCGGGTATATATATAAACCACCTTTCATCAAAATCCGGCGAAAATTGCATACCTTATGTCCCATAGCAGTTATATCGAAATATGTTCTGATTTGGACCAAATATTAATAAGTACAAGACATTGTTCAATTGTGTATAACAAAATATTGTTTGTTTTAGTATACCTATATCTAAAAATAAACCGATCTGAATCATAAACGACATGCATGTCGAAAAGCCTAACATAAGCCATTGGGTCAAATTTCAGTGAAATCGGATTATAAATGCGCCTTAAATGGGGTCAAAACTTTAAATCGAGATATCGGTCTACATGGCAGCTATATCCAAATCTAGACCGATTTGGGCCAAGTTGCAGAAGGACGTCGAAGAGCCTAACACAACTCACTGTCCGAAATTTCGGCGACATCTGACAATAAATGGGCCCAAAACCTTAAATAGAGAGATTGGTCTATATGACAGCTATATTCAAATCTGAACCGATTTGACCCATATTGCAGAAGGACGTCGAAGAGCCTAACTTAACTCACTGTCTCAAATTTCGGCGATATCGGACAATAAATGTGGCTTTTATGGGCCCAAAACCTTAAATAGAGAGATTGGTCTATATGGCAGCTATATGCAAATCTGAACCGATCAAGGCCAAATTGAAGAAAGATGTCGAGGGGATTAAGACAACTCACTGTCCCAAATTTCAGCAAAATCGGATAATAAATGTGGCTTTTATGGGCCCAAGACCCTAAATCTGAGGATCGGTCTATATGGCAGCTATATCCAAATCTGGACCGATCTGAGCCAAATTGATGAAGGATGTTGAAGGGTCTAACATAACTCACTGTCTTAAATTTCAGCAAAATCGGATAATAAATGTGGGTTTTATGGACCTGAGACCCTAAATCGGCGGATTGGTCTATTTGGCAGCTATATCCAAATCTGAACCGATCTGAGCCAAATTGACGAAGGTTGTTGAAGGGCCTAACATAACTCACTGTCTTAAATTTCGGCAAAATCGGATAATTAATGTGGCTTTTATGAGTCTAAGACCCTAAATCGGCGGATCGGTCTATATGGGGACTTTAAAGACTGTAGCGCGATTTCAACAGACAGACGGACCCTATACTTTTTAGGGTCGGAAATGGATATTTCGATGTGTTGTAAACGGAATGACAAAATGAATATACACCCCCATCCTTCGGTAGTGGGTATAAAAAGGATAAAAAAATATTTGCTCTGCTATTAGAGCGATATCAAGATATGGTCTGGTTCGGACCACAATTAAATTATATGTTGGAGACCTGTGTAAAATGTCAGCCAATTCGAATAAGAATTGCGCCCTTTGGGGGCTCAAGAAGTAAAATAGAGAGATCGTTTTATTGTATATGGGAGCTGTATCAGGCTATAGACCGACCATAATTAACAGAAATGTTGATGTTCATGAGAGGATCCGTCGAACAAAATTTCAGGCAAATCGGATAATAATTGCGACCTCTAGAGCCTCACGAAATCAAGATCCGAGATCGGTTTATATGACAGCTATATCAGGTTGTGAACCGATTTGAAACTTATTTGGCACCGTTGTTGAAAGTCATAATAGAATACGTCATTCAAATTTTCAGTCAAATCGGATAGGAATTGCGCCCTCTAAAAGCTCAAGAAGTCAAGTCCCCATATCGGTTTATATGACAGCTATATCAGGTTATAAACCGATTTAAACCATACTTAACGTAGTTGTTGGAAGTCATAACGAAATACTTCATGCAAAATTTCATTCAAATCGGATAAGAATTGCGCCCTCTAGAGGCTCAAGAAGTCAAGACCCCAGATTGGTTTATATGATAGCTATATCAGGTTATGGATCGATTTGTACCATACATGACACAGTTGTTGGATATCATAGCAAAACACGTCGTGCAAAATCTCATTTCAATCGGATAAGAATTACGCCCTCTAGAGGCTCAAGAAGTCTAGAACCATGATCGGTTTATATGGCAGCTATATCAAAACATGGACCGATATGGCCCATTTACAATACCAACCGACCTACACTAACAAGAAGTATTTGTGCAAAATTTCAAGCGGCTAGTTTTACATCTTCAAAAGTTAGCGTGCTTTCGACAGACAGACAGACGGACAGACGGGCGGACATAAAATGTCACGACGATCAAGTATATATATACTTTATTAAACTATTATTTCGAGTAGTTACAAACAGAATGACGAAATTAGTATACCCCCCTCCTATTGTGGAGGGTATAAAAAAAACAACAAATTAGAAGTGTTAGGCTTAGTAACTTGCAATGCTAACCTAAAATTATTTCCACCTCCGTAATGTTTGCAATATGTGAATATGTTATATTCTTCATTTAAAGGATATCACCATATAAAATTTTACTTAAGATTATAGATTAATTATTAAAACGTTCTCTGTATTGGCCTTTTCAAATTTCATATTTCGAGTTTCATACACAAGTTTCAACTTTAGAACTAAATTTATAAAATTTCTCAAAAAAAATCTTCAACCATTAAGGGTCGCACACACATAATTTTTTTTATTACCCAGAAAAGTTTTAGGGCTATTTTCATAAAAGTTATGAATTGTTGATGGAGTAGAATGTGGGCATAAAAATGCTTTTATGACCTCACATAAATTTCATGAATGTCACCTTAAATCGTTTTCGTGTATTTTATGGTCAAGGATGAAAAAATCACATCACAGCACCAAAGAGAAGCCTTTATTATTTTTTAAATTATGAACAACAACCGGTAATTGATTTAAAGAAAACAATGATTGAAACCCCTTTTCTGTGTTTCAAAAAGCGCTGATATCATAGCCACATAGCCTAATTTTGAGAGTTCAAAAAATACATTTGCTTAAAATTGCCGCTTGCTATTCAGGGCAAGGTATAAAGGATCATAACACACACCCAAGAATCGAATTAATTTTTGCCAGAAAAAGGCCAAAAGGAAGGCAAAATTCAATTTTAAAAGAATGTTTTGTGGGCTTTATAATGAAAATGAAAACAAACAAGCGCACAGACCAAAAATGAAAATAAGGTAACGACGAAAAACAGCAACAGCCTTAACAACGTTTACAACAAAAAATGTTAATGCCACATGCCACCGACAATGGAAGAGAAAAAAAAGAAAACCGAAGAAAATGAAAGCACGAAGAAAGTGAATTTACGTAAATTCGAAATTCACAGGTGTTTTCTTATAACAACACTTACCACAGGTAACATACACTCGTGCACACATACACACACACGCACACCTTCATTCGAATGGCATGCCAAAAAGCTTAAATCCCCCACAAAATCAAATGCCTGATTGAGTGGGAGATTTATGTCTGAGTGTTTGAATGAGAGTGTGTGTGTGTGAGACTTAAAACTGAGAAGATTGTATTACCGATATGTGGTGGTTACCCCAATGAAATCCATTTACATTCAATGTCAGTCCATTTGCTTTTGATGGATTGAAAATTATTGCTGTTAGGATAATCTAAACCGGTTGTTAATCGAACGTATTTCGCAACAAATCAAACAAAATTTCAAAAGATGTTCGATTAAAAGAAAAATTTAGAAAAATCAATCAAAATAAAATAAATTTCTATGAAAACAAAATTTTGTTAAAATTTTTTATAAAAATAATACATCAATAAAATGTTTTGTAAAAATCTAATTTCATTAATATTATCCATAAATTTTTTTTATACCCTCCACCATAGGATGGGGGTATACTAATTTCGTCATTCTGTTTGTAACACTTCGAAATATGCGTCTAAGACCCCATAAAGACATTTTAAGTCGAACTTGCCATGTCCGTCCGTCTGTCCGTCCGTCCGTTCGTTCGTCTGTCCGTCCGTCCGTCTGTCCGTCCGTCTGTCCGCCCGTCTGTCCGTCCGTCTGTCCGTCCGTCTGTCCGTCCGTCTGTCCGTCCGTCTGTCCGTCCGTTTGTCCGTCCGTCTGTCCGTCTGTCGAAAGCACACCAACTTTAGAGGGAGTAAAGCTAGCCGCTTGACATTTGGCACAAATACTTTTTATTAGTGTAGGTCGGTTGGGATTGTAAATGCGCCAAATCGGTCCATGTTTTGATATAGCTGCCATACAAACCGATCTTGGGTCTTGACTTCTTGAGCCTCTAGAGAGCGAAATTATCTTCCGATTTGACTGAAATTTTGCACGTGGTGTTTAAGTATCACTTCCAACAAATGCACTAAGTGTGGGCCAAATCGGTCCATGTTTTGATATAGCTTCCATATAAACCGATATTGGGTCTTGACTTCTTCAGCCTCTAGAGGGCGCAATTTTCGTCCAATTCAACTGGTGTTTTGCTCGTGGTGTTTTCGTATCACTGCCAACAACTGTGGTAAGTATGGTGGAAATCGGTCCATAATCTGATATGGCTGTCATATAAACCGATCTGGTGTCTTGACTTCTTGAGGCTCTAAAGGGCGCAAATACTATCCGATTTGGCTGAAATTTAGCATGACGTGTTTTGCTATGACTTCAAACAAGTGTGCTTAGTATAGTTTAAATCGGATCATAACCTAATGTAGCTATCATATAAACCGATCTGGGATCTTGACTTCTTGAGCCTGAAGATGGCTGAAATTTGAAAAACGACAACATACATTCAACATACGTATCAAATATGGTCCGAATCGGTCTATAGCATGATACAGCTCCCATATAAACCGATCTGCCTACTTGACTTCTTGAGCCTCTAGAGGGCGTAACTCCTATCCGATTTAGCTAGAATTTTGCCTGAGGTATTTTGTTATGACTTCTAACAACTGTACTATGTATGGTTCAAATCGGTCCGTAACCTGCTATAGCTGTTATATAAACGGATCTGGGATGTTGACTTCTTGAGCCTCTAGAGGGCGTAATCATTATCCTATTTGTATGAAATTTTGCACAACGGCTTCTCCCATGACCTTCAACATACGTGTCAAATGTGGTATCAATCGGTCTGTAGCCTGAAACAGCATCCGTCTATAGCCTGAAACAGCACAACAGATATACCGGGAAAAGAACTCGACAAATTTGATCCATGGTGGAGGATATATAAGAACTTAGCCGCTTTTACTTATGAACTTTAAGAACATTTTCAATGAAAGTCGAATTTTGATGGAAATTTTCCAAGAAATTCGCAAAATGGACATATAGAGCGATCGGGACAATAGTGATCTGAAAACAAGCAAAAAGGCACTGAGTTCGCCCGGCTGAATCTAATCAAATTTTTAGAAACTTATGTGCAAAATTTCAAGCGGCTAGCTTTATTCCTTCGGAAGTTAGCGTGCTTTCGACAGACAGACGGACGGACGGACGGGTGGTGACGAAATTAGTATACCACCCATCCAATGGTGGAGGGTATAAAAAATGAAAAGAAATTGGACATTTGGGAATATTTCGTGTCAGCTACCCTGTACTTCATTTTAAATATCTAAACATTTAATAAAGAAAACGCAATCAGACAAAAATTAAAATTTCAAAACCAAAACCCGTTAGCTTACGAATGACACCTCAGTGTCTGTTATTGCTTTGTTTGCAATAGCACTCTTTTTGCTTCGTTAGCTATATTTTGCCCCACCAGACTGGCTGTTGTGCAAAACGTGCTGAACGCAATGTTGTTTACATCGCTAATGCCCGTATTTTCACAGCCCATAAAGATCAGACAGCGGTAATTCTCAATTTATTTCATTCGTGCATTCCATTGAATTCTCATTTCCAGCGGATTGTGTCGAAGCTGTTGCCAACACCAACCAGCACTTCGCCACCGCTGCTGTTACCACAAAATCCCATTGGGTTCTTCGAACATGCTGAATTCACTCCCGTCCTTAGCAATCAAAAGGAAAATTTTGCACATTAAACTTATCGCCGTCGAACAATAGGAAGTATCGAAAAAAGATGCTATGTTTATTGTGATGAGCTTTGTAAGGCTCATTTCCAAAGAATTTAAAATGCCAAAGAGATACGAATAGAAATAAAAGCAGACATCATTTATGCATGAAGGAGGCTATTTGTCTGAGCGGGATATACCACAATATATTGTACAACATTGAGATGAGTTATAAGGCATGATTATTATTATTGTTATTGTATTACAAAAGAAATATTTTGAAAATGTTCAAATTGTTCTCTTCGGTTTGCCTTAATTCCAATTGCTCTTATAATTGTATTGGCAATAAGGCTTAAAATTTCTGCTTGGCTTCAAATGAAAACAATGTTGATTGATGCCTCAGCTACATAAGTTGATTAAAGTATTTCAACATTTCAAGAATAAATGGATGGATTTTGGTGTACAAAATCATCGCAACATTGGTTGGTTGGTTTTATCGACATATGGTAAGGTGGCAGATTTAGTAGGTCTCATGTTGCTCGCACACAATATGTTAGATAATATAGAAACGATTTGGGTAGTACTTTTTTGATATCCGAAGGGGGGGCGGACCCTCCCCCATACCCAAATTTTCAAAAAAGCCAGATCTCGGAAATGCGTGCACCGATATAAGCGAAATTTTGTATGCCATCTTATGGTACCCCAAAATACGAAATTCATAAACAATTTTGGGGTCAAATAACCTAGAGGAACGCCCCCTCCCAATACCCACCCGAACGGGCATGTTCACCGATTGGGACAATATGGGTATCAAATGAAAGGTATTTAAGAGTAGAGTAGGAATTTGGTATTAAAATGTTACCCTCTTAATTTCCGGGGGGGCCCCACCCGCAAAAAGACCCAAAAGAAAACTTTCACCGCTTTGGGCAATATTGGTATCAAATGAAAGGTATTTAAGAGTAGAGTACGAACTTAGCATTAAAATGTTACTCTAAGTGTCGGGGGCCCCCACCCCCAAAAACGCCAGCCAACAGGACACTTTAACCACTTTGAGCAATATGCGTATCAAACAAAAGGTATTTAATAGTAGAATACAAATCTGACACAAAAATTAATTTTTGTCCCCCAGCAGGACAATTTAACCGATTGGGTCAATATGAATATCAAATAAAAGCTATTTAAAGGTACAGTCCAATGCTGATATAAAAATTCAATTCAAAACGGGCATACATGACTAACGTCACAAAATGCGTATCGAATGAAAGGTCTTTGAGAGTTGACTAAGAATCTGATATGCACAATTAGGACAGAGTCAATCCATTTTATTCTTCAGTTGTTGCAGCAAAAGTGCAAAGGCACTTCAATGTGTTTCTTTATCTAAGCCAACGAACTGGCAATGACCCTAGATCGAATTGCGCTTTGTTTATTTCGTTTTTACCATGTTGTAGTCCATGGAGGCCACCGTAGCGCAGAGGTTAGCATGTCCGCCTATGACGTTGACCATCCGAGAACATTTGCAGCGGTGGCTTTCCTCCCTCCTAATGCTAGCAACATTTGTGAGGTAATATGCCATGTAAAACTTCTCTCCGAAGAGGTGTCGCACTGCGGCACGCTGTTCGGCCCCTTATCATTGAGCTTAAACTTGAATCGGACTGCAGTCATTGATAGTTGAGAAGTTTGCATCTGTTCCTTAGTGGAATGTTCATGGGCAAAATTGGCAATTTGCATGTTTTAGTTATTTATTTAAATCCCGATTATGTCTTCCGGCGAAAGATGAAATATCGAATAAAGAATTAAATATATACACCAAATAAACAGTCCTCGAACTCGATTTTTATACCCACTAACGAAGGATGGTGTTATATTCATTTTGTCATTTCGTTTGCAACACATTGAAGTATTCATTTCCGATCTAAATCTAAGACGGTCTAACCACGTCCGTCCGCCTGCAGTCTGTCTGTTGAAATCACGCTACAGTCTTTAAAAATAGAGATATTAATTTTAAACTTTGCACAGATTCTTTTTTTCTTCATAAGCAGGTTAAGTTCGAAGATGGGCTTTATCGGACTATATCTTGATATAGCCCCCATATAGACCGATCGGCCGATTTAGGGTCTTAGGCCCATAAAAGCCACATTTCTTATCCGATTTTGCTAAAATTTGGAACAGAGAGTTGTGGAAGGCCCTTTGATATTATTCTTTAATTTGGTCCAGATCGGTCAAGATTTGGATATAGCTGTCATATAGACCGATCCTCCGATTTGGGGTCTTAGGCCCATAAAAGCCACATTTATTATCCGATTTTGATGAAATTTGAAAGAGTGAGTTGTATTAGGCCCTTCGAGATCCTTCGTCAATTTGGCTCAGATCGGGCCAGATTTGGATATAGCTGCCATATAGACCGATCCTCCGATTTAGGGTCTTAGGCCCATAAAAGCCACATTTATTATCCGATTTTGCTGAAATTTGGGACAGCGAGTTGTGTTCGGCCCTCCTTCTTCAATTTGGCTCAGATCGGGCCAGATTTGGATATAGCTGCCATATGGACCGATCTTTTGATTTAAGGTTTTGGGCCCATAAAAGAGCGCATTTATTGTCCGATGTCGCCAAAATTTGGGACAGTGAGTTGTGTTAGGCCCTTCGAAGTCCTTCTTCAATTTGGCCCAGATCGGTCTAGATTTGGATATAGCTGCCATATAGCTCGATTTAGAGTTTTGAGCCCATAAAAGGTGCATTTATTGTCCGATTGAGCCGAAATTTGGGACAGTGACTTGTATTGGCCAGAAGGAGTGCCTTTGAAAGACATGTCAGCACAAACCGTGGCAACAGTATTTTGGTCAAACTGGATTTCACGTTTTGGTTATCCAAGGGTGATAACAATAGATCAAGAGACGCAATTCGAAGCACTTGGATTATTAAAAGCACTTGGATTATTCAAACGAAAGAGAACAACAGCCTATCATCCCCAATCAAACGACGGGATGATAGAAAGATGGCACAGATCTTTTTAAGCTGCATTAATGTGTCACAGTAATACGTCTTGGGTTGAAGTATTTTTTACGGTAATGCTTGGTTTAAGAACGTCTTTTAAAGAAGATCTTCAAGCTGAACTTCTATATGGCGGACATGTACGATTTCCTCATCCAATAAAACATTCCTGCAGAATCGTGATCATTTTTACTTCGTGCGACCAGTTCCAGCCTCTTCGACATTTTTCTGCAACTTGGCTTTAGTTGGTCCAGATATAGATATAGCTGTCATATAGATCGATATCTCGATTTAAAGTCTTGGCCCCATAAAAGGCGCATTTATAATCCGATTTCACTGAAATTTGACACAGTGACTTATGTTAGGCTTTTTGATATCCGTGTCGTATATGGTTCAGATCGGTTTATTTTTAGATATAGTTACTAAAAAGACCAATATTGTGTTACAGACAATTGAACAATGACTTGTACTTATTAGTATTTGGTGCAAATCGGAACATTTTTCGATATAGCTGCCTGGGGGCATAAGGTATGCATTTTTCACCGGATTTGAAGAAAGGTGGTTTACATATATACCCGAGGTGGTGGGTATCCAAAGTTCGGCTCGGCCGAATTTAACGCCTTTTGACTTGCTCAATAAGAAACAACAGAAATAATGTTAAGTTTTTCTTAACCTTAGGAGACCTCTGGAGTTGAGGTTTAATGCAGGGTTGGAAAACATTTTTGCATTTTAACATTCAATACTACAGTAGAGGTTCAGTGTATAACATTGATTTTAAAATTCCTCTTTAGTTCCTTAGTAACACTTAGCCAAATTTTGAAATTTCTTCTTTTGCAATTAAATCTCTTTTTTTCCAACAAATTCAAGTCAATGTTCCCAGTAACATCTCTTTGTGATTAATTCAATACATTGAATAAATAGTCCAATCAATCTTTTCAGTAGATCACCAGCACCACCACGTCATACTGTTTGCTGACTTTGTTGATTTTCATGTGGCATGTGGGATTCGTTTCAAAGAATCAATAGCGAACGTGCATTAACCAACTCATGTATATACAAAGAAACTTTTATTATTGCATTTTGTACGTGTGCATGTATGTGTGTATGTATGTGTGTACTTGTATATGCGTAATTAACAATTTGTTGATTTTGAATGTTTCTGTTAAGATTGAGTGGAATCATCCATTGAATTGATTTGAATTTATCGCTTGTATTGATCATTTCATTAAAGTACTTCTATTTGTTTAACTAAAGACCGCAACAAAGTGCAAATGGTTTGAGGTAATAAAAAAGTTTTAGAATATATTTTTTTTTGGGAAAAATAGAAATATGTTGCATATGGATATTTTTGAAATTAAATTTGGAGCAATGGAATAGTTCGAGTGGCTTATAATTAAAAGAGAAATAAATATGTAAGTGCATTAAAAAAAGATTTTTGATATTATTTTTTGGGGAAAAATGGAGATATTTTTTGTATAGATTGTCTATTAGGAAAAATGGTATTGTACAATCTGAGAATAACTAAGTGGAAATAAATGTTAGAAAGCCATACATATTATTTTTGGTTTGAAATAATTGAAGAACAAGTAAAACCGCAATAAGTTTGGCCGTGCTAAATCACCTACCACCATGGTAGGTATAAAAATCTTCTTCATACTTTCGAGCCTGTCAATATTTTCGTGTATGCTTTCGAGTTCTTTTAATGCAGCTTTGGATTATGCTTGTTTGGCACTGCATAGTGTTCAGTAAAATATACCTTTTTTTGGTCGGTAAATGAAGTACTTTTAACAAGTGCATACCTGATAACTTGTAAGGCAGCTTCTTGTTCATCTTAAGTCTGTAGAAGGATATTGGGATCAAGCAATGGGAAGTAAAAGGAAGTAAAATATCAACTAAGTATACCTACTGATCATGTACGTTAAGATGGAAATCCTATTATATGTATGACCTTTACATTCTTCGTTTAGTTATGACTTCAGGTACCTATGATCAGATTAGGTGTATGTTCATAGTGACATGGACCTGTGACCTGATTATGATGTAATTTTTGATATGGACATTTACCTGAAATTTCCAAAGCATTACAGAATGAACAAGTAAATGCATGCTAAGTCCGGCTGCGCCGAATCTTATATACCCTCCACCATGGATCGCATTTGTTAAGCTCTTTCCACGGTATCTCTTTTTAGGCAAACAAAGGATAAACGAATATTGAATATTGGAGACCACAGTAGAAGTCATTTTGTAAAAAAGTTCAGCCAAATCGGATAATACTTGCGCCTTTTAGAGGCTCAAATAGTCAAGATCCCATATCGGTTTATATGGCAGCTATATCAGGTTATGGACCGATTTGAAATATTCTTGGTACAGTTGTTGAAGTCATAACAAAACACCTCATGCAAAATTTCAGCTAAATCGGATAATAATTGCGCCCTCTAGTGGCTCAAGAAATCAAGACCCCAGATCGGTTTATTTGACAGCTATATCAGGTTATGGACCGATTTGAACTATTCCTAGCATAATTGTTGGAAATCATAATGAAACACGTTGAGCAAAATTTCAGCCAAATCGGAAAGGAATTACTCCCTGTAGAGGCTCAAGAAGTCAAGACCCCAGATCGGTTTATATGGCAGCTATATCAGGTTATGGACCGATTTGAAACATTCTTAACACAGTTGTTGGGAGTAAAAAAAAACATGTCATGCAATATTTCAGCCAAATCGGAAAGGAATTGCTACCTGTAGAGGCTCAAGAAGTCAAGACCCCAGATCGGTTTATATGACAGCTATATCAGGTTATGGACCGACTGGAACCATTCTTAACACAGTTGTTGGAAGTCATAATGAAACACGTCGTGCAAAATTTCAGCCAAATCGGATTGGAATTGCGCGCTCTAGACGCTCAAGAAGTCAAGACCCCAGATAGGTTTATATGACATCTATATAAGGTTATGGACCGATTTGAACCATTCTGAACACAGTTATTGGAAGTCATAACATCTTGCTATATCTCGATAAAGCACCCATATAGACCGATTTGCCGATTTAAGATCTTAGGCCCATAAAAGCCACATTTATTATCCGATTTTGCTGAAATTTGAGAAAGTGAGTTGTATTAGGCCCTTCGAGATCCTTCGTCAATTTGGCCTACATCGGTCCAGATTTGGATATACAATAGCTGTCACATAGACCAATCCTCCGATTTAGGGTCGTAGGCCCATAAAAGCCTCATTTATTATCCAATTTTGCTGAAATTTGGGACAGTGAGTTGTGTTAGGCCCTTCGATTTCCTTCGTCAATTCGGCCTAGATCGGTGCAGATTTGGATATAGCTGTCATCTAGACCGATCCTACGATTTAGGGTCTTAGGCCCATAAAAGCCACATTTTCTATCCGATTTTGCTGAAATTTGGGACAGTGAGTTGTCTTAGGCCCATCGACATCTTTCTTCAATTTGGCCCTGATCGGTTCAGATTTGGATATAGATGCCATATAGACCGATCTCTCGAATTAGGGTTTTGGGCCTATAAAAGGCGCATTTATTGTCCGATGTCGCCAAAATTTAGGACAGTGAGTTAAGTTTAACCCCTCGAAATACTTCTGCAATATGGCACAGATCGGTCTAGATTTGGATATAGCTGTCACATAGACCGATCTCTCGATTTAAGGTCTTAGCCCCATGAAAGGCGTTTTTATTATCCGATTTCGCTGAAATTTGACACAGTGACTTATGTTAGGCTTTTCGACATCCGTGTTCTATTTGGTTCAGATCGGTCTATATTTGGATATAGCTGCCAAAAAAATTGATGTTCTACAATGCTCGGAACTTTCCGTGGCCCCGGACAAACAGGGAAAGTTCGGAACTGTAAATTTGGAAATTAAGTCAAAAAGTAAGAGCCTTAAAACGTTAAATTAGGAAAATCTATATAAATCTATCAGCATAATCTATATTAGGAAAATCTGTATAGTTGACAGTATATGGTGATTAATTCGTCTTAATTGTTACAGGGGTTGAAAACAGACAATACAGGCAGAAATAGTAACCATATCTACTCTAAGTTCTTTCTGATATTCTGAAGCAACACCTTTTACGGCAAATTCCCACCTTTCAAAAACCATTCCCACACACCAATTATAGAGAACAAAACAAAAACGCTTACACTAATAATGAGACCCCTTAAGTGTTGCGCAAATTTTTAACCTAAATTGCTGCCGAAAAAAGTGGGACAAAAGTCATTAAGAAACCAACACAAAAAACACAAAAACAAAACAAAAAGTATATTTACATCAACACTTAAACAAGACCTTTCATGTATTTAACTTAAATTTTTCATTTTCTTCTTATTTTAGGTTCACCCCTTCTGAAGAGTGCTGAGGGCGAAAGACCAACACCATGACGTCTGTGGCTAAGGACCAGTGAAAATAAAATCATTTGGCAACCGAAATGCCTTTTAAGGGGCTCACAGCTAAAATGAGAACTATGAAAACAACAACAATGTGTTGTTATTGCCAAAGCCATGTGAAGTAAACAAAAGCAAAAACAATAAAAAAGTGCATAAGAATTACAACAAATGAAGAGACTTGCAATAAACCTCAATTAAAACTGAAATTTTATATACTCTCTGCAAGAAAAGTAAAACGTCAATTAAGAAAAACAAAAAAAAAAACTAAAAGTGAAATAATCCATAGACTCATGACAGCCACCAACAGACAGGCAGACATCGTTTGGAAATGAAATCAACGGCAGTGGGCAAATGAAATACAAACAACGAAATGTAGGTAATTAAATGCCGTAACGTAAACATAGCTACGCCGACTATGCTAAAAATATAAACAAATTAAAAAATTACAAACAAAACGCCAAGGCGTAAGACAAGTGAATGAATGATACAACAACAAACAAAGTTAAAGAAAACACCAAAACAATATCTGAAATGGTGAAAACACATTCTAATAAAACCATTGACGCCTCTCCCCCCCAACCCCATTGATAGGCTTGCGAATTTGGTCAATGGGCTGGCAAGCAGACAGACAGACAGACAGGCACTTGGTGTGGGTTTTACAATCGGTGTGTCACTCCTGTATGTTTAGCTTCTAATACCCAGGAAGTGGGTAGAATGATTCTGCTGCTCTACTCATTTCTCTTACTTTTTCACTCTCTCGTTGCCATCGCTCAATTTTCTTGCGTGTGTGCGTGCATTAGGCAGCATAGCCGTTTAGTTGTGATTTTCCGCCTCAGCGTTTGTGAATGAAGGTAAAAACAACAACAACTAAATCGCGCCAATTTGTTCACTGGCATGTCACTCACATTTCGCTAATGACAGTGTGAGTGAGTGCGTTTGTTTGTGTGTATAAGGGTTTTGTTCTATTTTTTGTTGTGTTGGTTCGTTGTTCGTTTTGCTAAATTATTTCGAACCTAAAATGTGAGCGAACAAAAGGACAAATATAAAAATTGCGACGATAAAGATTAACCCACAATAGCGAATGTAAACAGAATTAGCGGCGAACAGCAGATAAAGGGGGGAAAATAGACGACGGCGACAATAAGCGACGTCATTGTTTAAATGCCCATAGGTGAGTGTGTTCGTTTTTTCTCTTTTTTTTTTTAGACAAATACGCCTTTGAAAATCAATATTGAATAGAAATTAGGGACATCCATCTATCTATACAAACAAGCAGGTCATTGTCATTATTTGCAGGCAAAGTCTGCTGACATGTAATTGAAAAGGCTACTTTTCACTTGAGGAGAATTTGAAAGTGTAACATTTTAGAGGAATATTTCAAGGACACTATAGAAAAGTTTAGCTAAATTAAGTAAAAAAGCGTTAAGTCCGTTCGGGCTGAACTTTATATTCCCTCCACCCTGTATCGCATTTGACACGTTCTTTAAATGACTTTGTCATCTAGAGGCTTGAGAAACCAAATCGGGAGAACGCACAGTGGGAAAGAATCGAAAAAAAACGAGTATAAAAATATTCCATATCAGAACGGATAGAGATAGGTTAGGTTGGGTTTGGTTGAAAAGAGGGTGCAGATATTAATCCGCCCCATGCCACCATGGACATTCACCTAAGCCAGTAATCGGCTTGTTGTGCGATCTAAAAACTATAAAGTAACCTCTAAAAAGAAAATTTTAAGTTAGGAATTCCGTGCTACTTATCAAAATCCTAAATTGTCTTCAATACCACTCCCTTAAGTGGCGAATATTGTGTCTCCACCCAAGTACCTGTACCTGTTGGACGCGAAAGCCGGGCAATGACAAAGGAAATGCTTCAACGTCTCATCATATTCCCTGGACGCCCTACATATGCTATCACTTGCCACACCGATTTTACATAAATGAGCTCGTAGTCCTATGAGTCCGTTATGATACCAATAGCTATACTGACCTCCTTCTTGCTTCCTTTCAGTAATAGCCTCGTCTTCTCACGATCAGGATCCCCCCATAGGATTTTTGCAGTCTTACCGACCGTTTCGCAATTCCACAACGTTGCATGCACATTCGTCGCCCACTCCCTTAATTCAGACTGCGTCGACCCGAAAGGCTTTGGGGTTAACCAAGTTTATTGACGGCAGTTCTCTGGCCTTCACCGCCAAATCATCTGCCCTTTCATTTCCCCTTACTCCATTAGGGCCCGGCACCCAAACGATTCGGATTTTAACATCCACAGGCGTTAATGTCCTTTTTACACTGCAAGACGGCTCATGACCTTACCGTCCTGGTTGTTATCGCCCTTATGGCAATTTAACTATCGGTAAAGATGTTCACAATCGACGTCCTCGCGTTAGCACCACACCACTTCACGCATTCCGTGATCGCCCGGATCTCCGCCTGCAGTACCGTATTATGGTCAGGCAGTCTAAAACAGATCTCAGTCTCTGGCTTCTCAATGTAAACCTCAAGGCCCACTCTTTCCTCTAGCTTTGATCCATCCGTGTAACATGATCTTACAGGGGTTCCGTCAATCCAAGACTGTGCCGATGGCAGCAGGGCGTCGCGCTCGACTTCAAGGTTATTCTCAGGTATGCGATCGGAAACCTCTTCCCTTCCTTCCAGGCTTCCTATCGTCGCCTCGATTATACCGCGATGGTTGCATGGTCCTCATGTTGCACTTTTTCTCCATAGCAGTCCACCAAACTACTGAGGCGTATTGGTCTAATCACGCCCCTGTAGAGTCAGTGGACTATTCTAGGATTCAGGCCCCATTTCGAGCCTATGGCCCGTCTACATCGTCTTATTGAGGAAACGTTCTGCGTTAAATTGGCCCACCTTCGACTTTCTCGTAAACAGGCATATTTCAGTCTTCTCTGGGTTAACATTGAGAGCTCTGGGTTTAGTCCAGTCATAAGCCATATGCAGGACCCTTTCGGCCCTTCTGCATATCTCGTTCGGATCCTTATCCCTTAGAAATATTATAACATCGTCTGCGTAGCAGATCACGTAGTAGGTCATTTATGGTGATCACCCATGGGAGTGGCGATAAAATGCCCCGCTGTGGCGTGCTCTGTGCCACTTTTTCCCTTATATTTATGCCATGGGACACACAATTTACCCACCTGTTCCTTAGCATATGGTTTATTCAGTCTCTAAGGACCGGGTCCACCCGGTACTGGTCTAAGGATTGGAACAGTGTGTCGGTCCGCACATTGTTAAAAGCTTTTTGTATTTGAGCAGTTCGCTGGATGTCATACTCTTTATCATGGTGTCCAAAATACGTTCCATGGTTTTGAGTAGAAAGGACGAAAGGCTTATGGGTCTGAAGGCCTTTGGTGTCGCATAACTTACCTTGCCGGGCTTGGGTATAAACACCACCCTTGCCTCCTGCCAGGCTTTCGGAGTATATGAAAGTCCTAAACGAGGCGCCAGATGGTCTGCCTCTTTCTGCAGTAACGCCGGAAATATTCCATCAGGTCCGGGTGACTTAAATGGTTTGAAGCTCCTCAAGGATTCCTTCACCATAAATTCCGTTATTATAAACCTTCGATTAACGTCATTATTCCAAGATTTCGGTGTCTCCGTAAGTCCCTTCGTATCCTGTGGAAAATGGGTTTTCATTAAAAGCCTCAACATGTCCTCCGTTGTCTCTGCTCTCACTCCCATATCGTCTACTAAAGTTTCAGTTAGGACATGGGTTTTTGAGAGAAACATTTTTATCTTGGCGGCGTCATTAACGCTATCGAACTGTTCGCAGAAAAACTTCCTGGAGGCACGTTTTACCGCTCTAGTAATCTTATTGTAGTCCTTGAGACGTGTCTAATACACATCCCAATAAACTTCCGCTTTTTTACGACGTGCTCTGTTAAAAAGTCTGCGGTCCTCTTTCCCAATATTGCGAATCTCCCCGGTCATCCAGGGTTTTTCTTGGGCTGATTTCCTTTCCCGAAGAGGACAACGGATAGAGATAACTCTTTGAAGTTTGAAATGGTTGGGGTAAAAGGGATATCAAGATCAATTTCGAAGCCCTTTTGGCAGGGCCCGAAAATTGGAAACCTCGGTATTTTGAAAAATTGTTCGTTCACTCAAATCTTCATTTGTGGTCTGATTTCCAAAATTCTTTTTTGTGTGGATAGTGCTCAAACTGCCATACAGGTCAACAAAATCTCTACAGGTTTTGGAAATATTGCAAATTTGACCATCAACATTCCATAAAGGAATAGGGGCAAACTTCTCACATATCAATGAGTGCTGTCCGATTAAAATTTAAACATCAATAAATAGGATCTCCTTTTAATAGCCGAGTCCGTAGGGCGTGCCAAAGAGAGACACTTATTTGGAAAGAAAATTTTGAAAAATTGAAAATTTTGATTGATTGAAAAATTTTCTGATGTTCCTGCCATGATTCGAACGTAGGCGTTCAGCGTCATAGCTGAACATGCTAACGTCTGCGCTACGGTGGCCTCGGAAAGGTTCAACTTTTTATTTTTGATTTTAGAAATTTTGGCCGAGGCCGGCTTCGTATTTTGCGATTTACGAACGCATTTGTGGTTCGATTTTCATTTTTATGCATGGTTGAGATTGGTGACAATTTACAATGCCTTTGCTGCAGTATGCGTCAACAACCGAAAATTTAGTTAGCTTTTTCGATTCTATCCCACAGTGGAACGATTTATATGGAACTGTATCAGGTTATGGCTTGAGTTGGGACATACCTTGCATCGATGTTGGAAGTCATAAAGAAACCCCAGCCAAAGCGGAAAAGAATTGCGCCCTCTAGATGTTCAATAAATTAAATCAGGAGATCAATTTATATGGCAGCTACATCAAAACATGGACCGATTTGACCCATTTACTATCCCAACCGACCACCATACTTTGCATCGATGTTGGTAGTCATAAAGAAACCTCAGCCAAAGTGGAAAAGAATTGCGCCCTCTAGATGTTCAAGATATTAAATCAGGAGATCAATTTATATGGCAGCTACATCAAAACATGGACCGGTTTGACATATTTACTATCCCAACCGAACCGAAGTATGTGTGCAATATTTAAAGCGCCTAGCTTTTCTCCTTTGAAAGTTAGAGTGCTTTCGACAGACAAACGGACAGACAGATAGACAGGCGGGCAAACAGCCACACAGACAGATGACCAGAGGAACAGGCAGACGGACAAACAGACGCGCAGACAAATGGATACAAAAGCAGACAGATAGACATACAGACTGACACACAGTTGGACATATAGACCGACACACAAACGAACAAACAGACGTACAGACAGATGGACGGGCAGACGAATAGAAGGACGGACATGATTTAATCGACTTAAGAATCGATCAAATTTTCGATTAGCTACTAACGAAATGTCGGAGGCCACCTTAGCGCAAAGGTTACCATGTCCACCTATGACGCCCACCGCCTGGTTTAATTCCCGACGTGAGCATTAGAAAAATGTTCAGCAGTAGTAATCTCCTTTCTAACGCTAGCTACACTGTGAGGTAACCCACCATGTTGAATCTCCTCTACCAAGTGGTGTAGCTATGCGGCACGCCGTTCGGACTCGGCATCATTGAGCTTAAATGGAAGGAGTAGGTGTATCCTCATCCTATAGTGGAGGATATAAAAAGACAATAACACTAAAATTCAAATTCAGAATGATTTTTTTATTTCAACGATTTTAACTTCATTCTGTAACATCATATGCGCTCGAAATTACCATCCATAGCCCTCGCAACAGAAACGAAACGAAAAAATCACTTTTCCATCCTATCCTAGTATTAAATCAGTAGAGATTTTTGTTTGGTCAAAGCTCAAAATAGCTGCAGTGACATTTACCATTTTCAGTTTGATTGATGACCGGATTGAGATGCGAGTACACGTTCTACTCTAAATGAAAAAACAACAAAAGTCACGTTACACTTGATCTTCTGTGGTAAAATACCTTTGAAGGTGTTGGCTACAAAATGCTACCACCCACCACACCTCTGCTGCAAACAAGTGAATCCCTAAATGTCACATGTAACCGGTCCATGTTGGCATTTCCATTCCCATACCCATCACTTGTGATTCACCCAAGTACCAGTGAGAAGGAGAGCTTAACAACACAACACCATGGACATGACATGTACTAAATTGAGCCATATTATGTTGTGACCCACACACACACACACACAAATAAACTCTTCTAAACTAGCGATGGCAATGGGTTGAGACTTGGAAAAGGGGGTATTTGCAACATTTTCCAGCTCGTTGAAAAGGTTAATCTTTCATAATTTTTTTTTCCGATTTTTCAGGGTCTTCATTATGACTCAAGCCATTCAAAATGGAATTTTCTCTTAGCCCTAAGTCCTTAGCCATCTTTTGTTTAACGCATTCATTTAGAATAATGAGCGCTATTAAAATAAGATTAAATGGGAACTAAATTTATGATAGAGCATAAGCAAAAGCTTTTAAAATGGTGGTGGTGATTTAATGGATAAATGAAAATTAAGCCCTTGCTAAGTAATGTCTGTGCTAGAATATTTAAAGGCTTCTAAAGAAGAGGATTAATTATAAAATATACTTGTTTATAGAATGTTGCCATTTAGACATGTTTAATTTTGCAGGCTTTAAGGTGAATAAAAAGGCGTCTATTGTATCATATATAGCACAATTTTGTGTCAAAGACTAGATATTTATTTAAAGCGTACTAATTTATCATTTTGGGATTCGTGATTGGGATATGTCTAATTATCCAACAACGTTATTACCCGACACGGGATAACTATGAGCATCACACGGGCTGTAATTTTTGAGTTGCTCATCGGTATTACGAACAAGTAAAAGCGTGCTAAGTTCGGCGGCCGGTTGTACGTACCGGATTGACCTGATGGATTTCTTCATCGGCAAGGGCTGCCTCCTCAGTGTTTAACACACTGCTACAACAACAACAAGTTCGGCTGGGCCGAATCTTATATACCCTCCACCATGGATCACATTTGTCAAATTCTTTTCTTGGCATCTCTTCTTAGGCAAAAAAAGTATAAAAGAAAAGATTTGTTCTGCTATTAGAGCTATATCAAGATTTGGTCCGGTTTGGACCACAATTAAATTATATGTTGGAGACCTGTGTAAAATGTCAGCCAATTCGAATAAGAATTGCCCCCTTTAGGGGCTCAAGAAGCAAAATGGAGGGATCGATTTATATGGTAGCTGTTTCAGGCAATAGACCGATTCAGACCATAATAAACACCATAATAAACACGCAGACCATAATAAACACGCAGACCATAATAAACACGCATTTCATTCAAATCGGATTAGAATTGCGTCGTCTAGTGGCTCAGGAAGTCTAGACCCAAGATCGGTTTATGTGACAGCTATATCAGGTTATGGACCGATTTGAGCCATACTTGGCACAGTTGTTTTATATCGTAACAAAACATGTTGTGCAAAATCTAATTCCAATCGGATTAGAATTGCGCCCTCTAGAGGCTTAAGAATTAAAGACCCAAGATCGGTTTATATGGCAGCTATATCAGGTTATGAACCGATTTGAACCATACTTGGCACCGTTGTTGGATATAATAACAAAGCACGTTGTGCAAAACTGCAGCCAAATCGGATAAGAATTGCGCGGTTCAAGAAGTCAAGATCCCAGATCGGTTTATATGGCAGCTATATCAAAACCTGGACCGATACAGCCCATTTACAATCCCAATCGACCTACACTAATAAGAAGTTTTTGTGCAAAATTTCAAGCGGCTAGCTTTACTCCTTCAAAAGTTAGCGTGCTTTTGACAGACAGACGGACGAACATGGCTAGATCGACATAAAATGTCACGACGATCAAGAATATATGTACTGTATGGGGTCTCAGACGAATATTTCGAGTAGTTACAAACAAAATGACGAAATCAGTATACCCCATCCTATGGTGGAGGGTATAAAAACTTAGCTGGCCACAGGTTGCGGATAAAAGCCACCATATTCCCGCAGCGATTGGTCCTATTAACCGGAGCGGGCTTGCTCACTTTGGGAACTTGGCAAGGATAACTACCTCCACATGTAAATGTGGCTACAACAACAACAATGAAACATGTTCTTTGGGGGAAAATTATTGACACTTGATATTAAGTCTCTAAAATTTCAGTCTTATTAGAAAAGACACAATAAGCCGATTACTGGCTTAGCTGTGCGACCATAGTGATATGTGGCTGGTTAGTATCCTCACCTTCCTAAGAAAAAAATCTTTTAATGACGTCTAAAAAATTGGTAAAGTTTAAGAAATTGATTTTGAGAAAAAGACCAGAAGAAAAGGACCTTAGTTAAAAAGGACAAAAAATATACAAATATCGATCGGCCTTAAATTTTTCATTTTAAGGGTAGGCTTGAACCATATTGATAGGATATCAGAAATTATTATTTAACATCGTGCAAAATTGCAGACAAATAAGATTCGAATTTCGTCTCCTAGGGGATGAAGAAGTTAAATTGGTAGATCGGTTTAAGTCCCCCCGACATTTTAAAAGTAACATTGTTTTTGGCAAAATTTGCAAATTTTGTTGCTATTCAAATAGTTTTAGCCCCCACCCCCCTCAGAAAGCTGGGCTGGCTTCGCTAATGGTAAGAGATATCTGAAAATGAAACGATTTAGCCCAGCTTCACTCCTTCGAAAGTTTACGTGTTTTTAACAAAGGGATAGACAGACAGACGGACGTTCAAATGGACGGATATATGGATGGAGGGACAGACATCTACGGTAGATTGGCTTGGAAAGCCTTGGCGATCCACCGTCCCAGAGTGGGATGAGAAAAAAAAAAATGTTCTGCTCCACTATGCGTCCTATGAAAACGCAAATGTGTTCATGAACATTCCATTAAGGAGCTGGGTGCAAACTTCTCACATATCAATGACAGCCGTCCGATTCAAGTTTAAGCTCAATGATAAGGGATCTCGTTTTTATAGCCGAGTCCGAACGGCGCGATGCAGTGCGTTACGTTTAAAGGGAGAAGTTTTACATGGCTTCTAGGTCAACCCCTCCTATTTCTGGCGACATTTTTGACAAGGGGCAGTGGGGTTGACCACCGCGAAATATTGTCTCGCCACGTTTCAAACCCATGTGTTCAGAGTCATAGGCATACATGCTAGCTTCTGCGCTACGGTGGCCTCCCTATGGATTTTTTAAAAAATTTATTGGTTAGGTGCGTCCTATGGATTTTTGAAAATAACATTGGAGTTATTTGTGAATTACTTCCATATAACTGCACTGAGAGTTCCTAGACCAATGCTTGGATAAAAAATCTAATAAGTGGTGGTACATTCCAGGGAAATTTTAACTCATAAAGTTTAAGGTATAATTAAGATATTTACTAAATATACTTAGAGTTTCCGAAAATTCAAGGTGCAAATCATTAATCTTTTTCCTTAAATCCTTCCAAAATATATTTCGTTCTATGTATAACAGAACCACGTTGTTAATACAACAACCAGTTGAGCCAAAATAGTATCGAACGGTAAATTGAATCGGTGGTCTACATTAAGGGCTCAGCTGCCAAATCCATATATTACAGTATGTAAACCGATCTGAACCATATAAAGGTCGGATATCGGGAGGCTCAAAACAACTCACTGTTTCAAATTTCAGCGAAATCGGGTGATAAATAAAGCCTTTATGGATTTCAGATCCCTTATCGGCATATCGGTCTATATGACAGCCAAATCTAAATATAGTCCGATCAGATTCATATTTGGGTCCATTGTTGGGAGCCCTTAAACAACTCACTGCGAAATTTCACTCAGCGAAATAGGTTAAAAAATAAAGCTTTTATGGGCATTAGACCCTTTATCGGGATATCGGTCTATATGGCAGCTATATTCAAATATGGTCCGATCCAGTCCGTTCAAGAATTTAACCAGCATGGATCAAAAAGATCCGAAATATATATACTTTGTAGGGTCGGAAATTTATATTTCGATGTGTTGCAAACGGAATGACTATATGAATATACCCCCTATCCTACGGTGGTGGATATAAAAAACGAGAAGTTCGACGGGCAGAACTTTAAATACCCACCACCTCGGATATATAAATTAACAACCTTTTGTCATAATACGGTTAAAAATTAATGATTTATGAACCCCTAGCAGCTATATCTAAATATAGTCCCAGCTCCACCATATTTAGGAAGGCTATGTAAGAGCCTAACACAACTCATTGTACCAAATTCATCGATTAAACAATTCACCTTTTATGGGCCTAAGAACTTAAATCGGGAGTTCGGTATACGCATATGGCAGCTATATCTATTGTAAATATAGACCGATCTGAACTGTATAGGGACGTATGTCGAAGAGCTTAAAAGGGCTCACTGTGCAAAATATCACTAAAATCGGACAATAATGTCGGTCCAAGACCTCAAATCTATATGGAAGCTATACCTAAATATAGACCGATCTGGGCAATGTTGACCACGAATGTCGAAGACCCTAACTGTCCACTATGTCAAATTAAAACGTGCTTTTATTTTCCCAAGAACTTAATTCGGGAGATCGGTATATATGGCAGCTATGTCGAAATATAGCCAGCTCTTGACCATGCTCGGTACGAATGTCGAAGGGTCTAACAGAACTCATTATGCTAAATATCAGCGAAATCGGTTAATAAATTCATCTTTTATGGGTGTAAAACCTTAAATCGGGAGATCGGCATATATGACAGCTACATTCAAATCTCGACCGATCTGAGCCGTATTGAAGAGGGATGCTAAGTGACCTAATGCAACTTGCTGTCCCAAACTTCAGCGAAATCGGACAATAAATACCCCTATTGTGGGCCAAAGACCTTAAATTGAGAGATCGGTCTATATGGCAGTTGCATCGAAATAAAGACCGATCTTAACCATTGTTGGTACGAATATCGAGGGGCCTAACACAACTCATTGTGCCTAATCTCAGCAAAATCGGTTAATTAATTCACCTTTTTATGGGCTTTAAACCTTAAATCGGAAAATCTGTATATATGGCAGCTGAATATATCCTAATCTGATCCGATCTGGGACCTATTGAACAGGGATATAGAGGAGTCTAACGCAACTCGCTAAACCAAATTTCAGTGAAATCGGACAATAAATGTGACTAATATGGGCAAAAAAACTTAAATTGAGAGATCGCTCTATATGGCAGATATATCCAAATCTGGACCAACCTGGGCCAAATAAAACAAGAATGCCAAGAGGCCTAACATAACTTAATATCCCAAATTTTAGCGAAATCGGAAAGTAAATGAGCCTTTTATGGGCCCTAAACCATAAATCGAGAAATCGGTCTATATCCAAATCTGGGCCGTATTGAACAAGGATGTCGAGAGGCTTAACACAACTAACACACTGTACCAAATTTCAGCGAAATCAGATAATAAATGGGTTTTAATGGGCCTTAGATCGTAAAACTGCAGATCAGTATGTTTGGGTGCCATATCAATGTATAGTCCGGTGTAGCCCATCTTCGAACTCCACCTACCTATGAACAAATAAGTAAGAGCGTGCTAAGTTCGGCCGGGCCGAAACTTATATACCCTCCACCATGGATCGCATTTGTCGAGTTCTTTGCGGGATATCTCTTTTAAGGCAAACAAAGAATAATGAATAAGAACTGTTATGCTATTGGAGCTATATCAAGTTATAGGCCGATTTGGACCATAAATGAATGCGTCCTCTAGAGGCTCAAGAAGTCAGGGTTCCAGATTGGTTTATATGGCAGCTATATCAGGTTATGTACCGATTTCTGCCATACTTAGCACAGTTGTTGGAAGTCATAACAAAACACTTCATGCAAAGTTTCATACAAATCCGATAAGAATTGCGCCCTCCAGCGGCTCAAGAAGTCAAGACCCAAGATCGGCTTATATGGCAGCTATAACAGGTTATAGACCTATCTCAACCATACTTAGCACAGTTGTTGAAAGTCATAACAAAACACCTCATGCCAAATTTCAGCCAACTTGGATAATAATTGCGTTCTCTAGTGGCTCAAGAAGTCAAGACCCCAGATCGGACTATATGGCAGCTATATCAGATTATGAACCGATTTAAACCATACTCAGCACAGATGTTGGAATGATACCAAAACACCATGTGCCAAATTTAAGTCAAATCGGACGAAAAGACCCAAAGTCAAAGTCAAGAAGTCAAGACCCAAAATCGGTTTGTATGGCAGCTATATCAAAACATGGACCGATTTGGCTCATTACAATCGCAACCGACCTACACTCATAAAAAGTATTTGTGCCAAACTTCAAGCGCCTAGCTTTACTCCTGCGAAAGTTAGCGTGCTTTCGACAGGCAGACGGACGGACAGACGGACGAACGGACAGGCAGTCGGACGGACGGATATTTCGAGGAGTTACAAACAGAATAAGGATGGTGGAGGGTATAGAAAAGAATTTGTCCAAGGTTTCAACTCAATATCTCTATTTTTAAAGACTGTAGCACGATTTTAACAGACAAACGGACGGACATGGCTAGATCGCCTTTTCATGACGATCAAGAATATATATACCTCATAGGGTCAGAAATTTGGATATTTCGATGTGTTGCAAACAGAATGACAAAATGAATACACCCCCATCCTTCGGTGGTGGGCACAAAAAATCATCATTTGTTCTTCTTTCCGTTACAATGACACCTTCATTACAAATATTTTTGTTTATGGACCCATTGAGGCGAAAAAAAAACACTTGAACTCACTTGAACCACTGTTTCCTCCCATTAGCAGTCGATGGGTATCAAGAGCAACAGCTTAAATTTGTAAATAACCAAAAGTCAACAGTTTGAAAGTTTTTAAGTAGTGCCGCAGCAATTGTAAGCTCAAGCACTACAACAAACGGATGGAAGGACGGACGGACGGACGGATGTCCGTGGGAAGGAAACGGAAAAGGAATAAATGTGAATTTTATTGCTTGGCTTTTATAGATAAATTACAGTATAGATGGGATATATAAGAATATGGAAAGACGGACAGACACAAAACGAATGAAAGATAAACACAAAAAAGACGGACAGACATACAGATAGGAGAACAAACAGCCAAACAAATATAGCCTTTCCTACTAATGTGGCCATAATTTTTTATAAAAAAATTTATTTGCAGATGGCTGTGGATGATACACATAAAACGGAGGCCAGCCACACTTACACGCACGTGGACACCCAACAGCCATAAACAAACGGAAAACAACGATAACTTAGCAACAACAACAACAACCAAAAAAGAAAGAAAAACAAACAAAGAAAATAGCGTCAAAACCAAACAGAGCCAAGTGCAAAACTTGTGACCCTATCGTCACCACCATCATCCTTCTTGTTGTTCAGGGACAAAGGAAGCACAGGGAATTGGAATACCCATGCAAATGCCTTAGCGAATATTTTGGCCCTTCCCAAGGCAGCAGCAAGCAACCTGCGGTCTACAAATGAAATTGGCCAAAAGCAATCAGTCAATTAGTGTGGCTGTGTTCGGGAAATAGTTGGACATAATTTTCCCTTAACACAGTAATTACAACGAACAACAGAGTTAGATGACAACAACTTGGGCCACCAACCAGCCATAATAAAACTAAAACAAAGAAGACAAGTAGTTTTAAAGATTGAGAATTTTGTTTCAGACCCCCCTCCTCACCCCCTTTAAAAGCACCCATATTTTAGAGAATTTAATTATCTTCACCAAGTGAAGTTGAAAAGAGACATCTAAGGAACCAAACAATAAATAACACCAACTTTAGCTAAGGTGAACGCCCCCTCCACCACACTCTCACAAATATCTTTAAGCACGAAGCAAGCCAGAAGGATCCTTTTCGCCACCCAACAAAGACTGATTTATGTTCATATCTTCATCTTCATCTGTAACTACAACTACTGCGTCCTCATCAACAACATCAACATCAACATCAAGATCGTAGTCGACATTGTCAGCAACAACTTTCGCATAGCCATCTTTAGTTAGCAGAACTTGTATTTAAACATAGCTGCAGTAGTCAAGGACCCTCCAACATACACACACACACACACACACACACAATCTCAATATACACGTATTATGAAAATTGTAAATTTCCAACCTTATTATCCCGAACTTGTCAACGAAGTCAGTAGCAACAGCAGCAGCAGTAAAATCAGCAACTTCATCCACATCAGCAACAAAACAAGGACCAACTATAACAAAAGCAGCAGCAATAGCAGCAGCAACATCAACTTTCAAGCAATTCGGCCCTGCCATCATTTTCACCTGAATTTGTGCTACTTCCACATTCGCCTTAACGCGAATACTCTGGAAGCCTGGAGGCAACGAACAAGAACGTGTCGAAATATTTTTATGGCCAACATGTTTGTGTTTATCATCATCATATTAATTGTGAATGCCTGCATAGCCGGTAAGTGATTTTCAGTGTTTTATTTTCCTTATCTAACTTCCACAACAACTAGAACAATAGATTCCTTTGCGAGCAAGGCAACCAATAGACATCATACTCTCACCCTGGTAATCAATGCCCCGTCGCTTGAAATTTAAATAAACTCAATGCAAACTAAGGAAATGTTATTACTACAGTTTTCAAGTGTAATTGACAAAGTGAAAACACAATCTACAACTGTTAATCTATACCTTAGGGGTATATGATAAAATTTGTATTCTTAGCAATCACCAAAAATTAGGAAAATAGGACGTTTATTGTGAAATAAAATAAATTAACAATGACCGGGAGAGATCGGTTTATATGGGAGCTGTACCAGGCTATAGACCGAGTCAGGCCATATTTTACGTGTATGTTGAAGGTCGTGGGAGGAGCTGTTGTACAAATTCAATTTCAGGCAAATCGGATAAGAATTGTGCTCTCTATCGGCTCAAGAAGTCAAGACCCGAGATCGATATATATGGCAGCTAAATCAAGTTATGGACCGATTTCAACCATACTCAGCACAGTTATTGAAAGTCATAACTTAACACCTCATGCAAAATTTCAGCCAAATTGGATAAGAATTGTGCCCTCTAGCGGCTCAAGAAGTCAAGACCGTTCAACCATATTCGGCACAGTTGTTAGAAGTAATAATTAAACGCCTCATGCAAAATTTCAGCCAAATCGAATAAAAATTGAGTCCTCTAGTGGCTCAAGAAGTCAAGACCCGAGATTGGTTTATATGGCAGCTATACCAAAACATGGACCGATATAGCCCACTTACAATCCCAACCGACCTACACAAATAACAAGTATTTGTGCAAAATTTTAAGCAGCTAGCTTTACTCTTCCAAAAGTTAGCGTGCTATCGATAGAAAGACAGACAGACGAACGGACGGACAGACGGACGGACATGGCTAAATCGACTTAAAATGTCACGACGAATAAGAACATATATGGGGTCTTAGTCGAATAATTCGAGGAGTTACAAACAGAATGACGAAATTAGTATACCCCCATCCTATGGTGGAGGTTATAAAAACGATAATACTTTATCGGTAGACAGCTGTCATCTGCAGATGAAGAAAATATTACTAAAAATTTCTACCTTTTTTTTAGTCGAAGTACAGGGTGCACCAGAGAAACTAACTTATTTGAAACCAGACAGGAAGGGCAAGTCGGGCGGTGCCGACTGTATAATACCCTACACCTACAATACAAGCTATATCCAATCCAATTCTTATGAGCTCAATACTCTATATCGAAAGATCGCTCTGTATGGCATCTATATCCAAATATGTTTCGATCTGAAAGATATTCAACAAAAAGGTATAGAGGTCTATCGAAACTCACTGTGTCAAATTTCATCAGCATCGGATGAAAATTGCTCCCCTTATGAGCTCAATACTCTATATTGAAAGATCGGCCTGTATGGCAGCTATATCCAAATATGGTCCGATCTGGACCACATTCACCAAATAGGTGTAGGGGTCTTCCAGAAAGCGCTGTGGCAAATTTTATCGAAATCGGATGAAAAATGCTCCTTTTATGGGCTCAATACCCCATATATGGAGATCGGCCTATATGGCAGCTATATCCAAACATGGTTCAATCTGAACCATCCAATAAAAAAGTGTAGGGGTTTATCGAAACTGATTGTGCCGAATTTCATCGAAATCGGATGAAAAATGTTCCTTTAATAGGCTCAATACACTATTTCGGGAAAAATTTCCTTTTATAGGCTCAATACACAATTTCGGGAGATCGGTCTATATGGCATCTATATCCAAATATGGTGCGATCTGAACCACATGTGGCATAAATGGGTAGGGATCTACTAGAACTCACTGTGCCAAATTTCATCGAATTCGGGTGATAAATGGATCTTTTGTGGCCTTAATACCGTATACCGGAAGATTGGAGATTTATGGCAGCTATATCCAAATCTGGGCTGATCTGGGCCAAATTGAAGAAGGATACCGAGTGGCCTAATACAACTTACAGACTCAAATTACAGCAAAATCGGATAATAAATGTAGCTTTTATGGGCTTATGGGCCCCAGACCTTAAATCGATAGATCGGACCATATGGACCGCCATATGGCAGCTGTATCCAATTATGGGCTGATTTGGGCCAAATTGAAGAAGCATACCGAGTGGCATATACCTGTTTCAAATTTCTGCAAAATCGGATAATAAATGTGGCTTTTATGGGCCCCAGAACTTAAATCGATAGATCGAACCATATGGACCACCATATGGTAACTATATCCGACTATGGACCATCTTCAAGAAGAATATCGTGGGGCCTAACACAACTCACAGTCCAAAATTTAGCGAAATCGGACAATAAATGCGCCTTTCATAGGCCCAAGACCTTAAAGCTAGACGCTTGAAATTTTGCAAAAATGCTTTTTTATTAGTGTAGGTCAGTTGGGATTGTAAAGAGGCCAAATCGGTCCATGTTTTGGTATGGCTGCCAAATAAAACGATCAGAGATTTTGCACGTGATGTTTTGGTATCACTTCCAACAACTGTGCTGAGTATGGTTAAAATCGGTTCATAACCTGATATAGCTGCCATATAAACTGATCATGGGTCTTGACTTCTTCAGCTTTTAGAGAGCGCAATTTTTATCCGATTTGGCTGTAATTTTGCAAATGGTGTTTTGGTATTACTTCCAATAACTGTGCTGAGTATGGTTCAAATCGGTTTATAACCTGGTACAACTGCCATATTTACCGATTCGGGATCTTGACTTCTTGAGCCTCTAGAGGGCGCAATTCTCGTTCGATTTGGCTGTAATTTTGCAAGTGGTGTTTTGGTATTAGTTCCAATAACTGTGCTGAGTATGGTTTAAATCGGTTTATAACCTGGTATAGCTGCCGTATGAACCAATCCAGGATCTTGACTTCTTGAGCCGCTGGAGGGCACAATTTTCATCCGATTTGGCTGAAATTTTGCATGAGGTATTTTGTTATGACTTCCAACAACTGTGCTTAGTATGGCGCAAATCGGAGCATAACCTGATATAGATGACATATAAACCGATCTGGGATCTTGACTTCTTGAGCCCTTTGAGTTTGCTATTCTCATCAGATTTGCCAGAAATTTTGTACAAAGACCTTTAACACACTTGTCCAATATAGTCTGAATCGATCTATAGCTTGATACAGCTCCCATATAAACCGATCTACCGATTTTGCTTCTTGAGCCCCTACAAGGCGCAGTTCTTATCCGAATGGACTGAAATTTTACACAATGACTTCTACAATGTTCAGCATTCAATTCATTTATGGTCCGAATCGGACTCTAATTTGATATAGCTCAAATAGCATAACAGTTCTTATTCATTATTCTTTGTTTGCCTAAAAGGAGATACCGCGCAAAAAACTCGACAAATGCTATCCACGGTGAAGTCTATATAAGATTCGGCCCGGACGAACTTACCAAGCTCTTACTTGTTTTAAAATAAAATATCCCAGGATGATTTTCATGCCATTGTCAGGACGTTGTTTCCAGGCATTCGTATGATATGGTGCAACTTAAGAGACTATCGAATTTGGCAATTGTGAAAGGACTGGGGTGAACTTCAGAAGTACAGTACTTGTACTGTTCTTTCGTAGATATTAAGAAAATTTTAAATTTTTTCAAATTGATCCATTAAAGAACTTCACCAAGTTCCCTTAGCAGTAAGAGCTGCCCTATTAAGGGAAAGGAAATATTAAGAAGACCAGTAGAACAGTAGAAAACTCATCTGTAGTTAAAAGGTCAAACATATATTTCCCAATAATTTCCCTCACATGAAAATTGAAACAAAAAACACCTTTAGCTTTTATGTAGCAACAATGTGGAATATTGAGATCTAAACACGTACATGGCCCATTTAAGCCAATCATCTAATCGTTTTTCTTTTTTTCTTTCCAACTTTGTTTACGTGATGTGCTTGGCATTTTAAATCTAATAAATTATCAAACTTTAGCTTTCTTAGGAGTAAAAATCAAGGATAATTGCTCTAAATTTGTTCGCTTGTTTGGCTTCGCTTGGCAGGGGAATATTCCTCTACAGAAAGTGTTTAAACTATGCAACTCAAGAATACCGACGGTGCATGAAATATGGGGTGGTATGATATTATTGGTAGTACAGGGTGTGAATTTGTTTGTAATTCCCTGAAGGAAAAGAGATAGACCATTTGCTAAGTAGACGGAGCGACTCAGAATCATTTTCTGTTTCGATTTAGCTATGTTCATCTATTCGTTCATGTTGATTTGTGCAAAAAGTACTGGTCGCAATTTTTATCCAATCATGTTAAAATTTGGTACAGTTATTTTTATACCCTACACCACTGCTGTGGTACAGGGTATTATAACTTAGTGAATTAGTTTGTAACACCCAAAAAGAAGAGAGATAGGCCCACTGATAAGTATACCGATCGACTCAGAATCACTTTCTGATTCGGTTAAACTATGTCCGTCTGTCCGTCCGTCTGTCTGTCTGTCCGTCCGTCTGTCCATGTTAATTTATGTACAAGTACAGGCCACAGTTTTCATCCGATTGTCTTCAAATTTGGCCTAGGAATGTTTTTCGACCTAGAGATGAAGCCTATTGAAATTGGAAAAAAATTTTTCAGATCTGGATATAGCTTCCATATATATGTTCATCTGATTTGCAGTAATAATGTAATAAAATGGTCATTTGTTAACCGATTCTCCCGAAATTTGGCAGGAAGAATTTTTTACGACTGTCGACATTACTGGTGAATTCGGTTCAGATGTAGATATAGCTCTCATATGTATATATTGTCCGATTTTCACTCCTAGAGCCACTGCAAGCACATTTATTGACCAATATTGCCAAAATATTGCACAACGCTTTCCTCGATGACTATCACAATATGCATAGAGTTTGGTTAAAATCGGCTCAGATTTAGATACAGCTCCCATATATATGTTCGTCCGATTTCCAGTAATATTGCATTAAAATTGTCCATTGTTAACCGATTTTCTCGAAATTCGGCAGGAGGGATTTTCTCTTGACTCTTAATATTACTGGTGAATTTCATGGAAATCGGTTCAGATTTAGATATAGCTCTCATCTTCTTATATATAAAAATCAATTTGTGTTTGTTTGTTTGTATGTCTGTGTGTTCCTTATAGACTCAGAAACGGCTGAACCGATTTTCTTCAAATTTTCACAGATGGTGCATAATGATCCCGTGGTGTAAAATAGGGTACTAAAAATTTTTGATAAGTGGAGGGGGGGCGGACCCTCCCCCTTACCCTAATTTTCAAAAACGGCAGATCTCGGAGGTGGGTAGTGCGATTTAAGCGAAATTTTGTGTTCTCTCATATAGTACCCTAAAAATAAAAATTTGGTATCCAAATTTCGGATGGGGTACCTAGGCCGTCCCACCCTAAAACCTAACAAACATGTATTTAGACCAATCATGACAATATGGGACACAAATGAAAGGTACTTAGGATAAGAAAACGTATCTGATATCCAATTGTCGGACCAAGTGTTAGGGGGACAACCCCAACCTCCAAAACACCCCTAAATCGGACATATTTAACGACCATGGCAGTATGGGACTCAAATGAAAGGTATTTGCGAGTAGAATACGAATCTAATATTCAAATGTGGGACCACGTTTCAGGGGGTCCACGCCTTCCCCAAAACACCCCCCAAAAAGGACTTATTTATATCCCCAAAAACCCGCAAAGGGCACAAATTTGCGACCATAACAATATGGGGCTAAAATGAAGGGTCTTTGAGAATAAAGCACGAATCTGATATCAATATTCGGGAAAAGTGTCTATGGGGCCACCTCACCCCCACAATAACATCCAAAAAGAAAGTATTTGCTGACTATTCCAATATGAGGCTCAAAAAAGAGGGTTTTTAGAGTAGAACACGATTTCGATACAGCGGTCAAAAAAAGTATTCATCATTCAATGTTTTTTTTTTAATAAGTCTACAAAAGACAATTGGAATAAAAACATATTAAACTAATGATGCAGTAGTGCTTGTGTGATATATATGTACACAATTTCATTGTTTTTAAAGAAAAAAATAGTATTTATTGGAACAAAAAGGGCCATTTTACAGCTGAACACAAAAAATTAAACAAAAAAAGTATTCATCATTGCAAAAAAACAAAAAAATAAATAACATAATATAAAAAAATTAATACTTTGTTATTCGACCACCGCGTCTTATAACTTCTTTTAAACGGTTTGACATCGATTGGACTAATTTAGCGGTTATATTTTGGTCTATATTAGTCCATTCCTCCATTATCACCTGTTGCATTTGACTCTTGCTCGAAAAATTGCGCGTTCTCAATTTGCGTTCGAGATGTTCCCAAAGATGTTCAATTGGGTTCAAGTCGGGACTTTGAGGAGGAGTTTTAATGACTTTGGGGCAGTTATACAGCATCCACATCTTGGTATTTAAAGCAGAATGTTTGGGGTCATTATCTTGATAATACTGAAAGTTATTACCAAGCCCAAGTTTTACAGCACTATCTTTTAAATTCCTCTTTAAAATGTCAATGTAATACTTATGATCCATTACTCCATTAATAATTTCAAGATTTCCCGCTCCTGAAGCCGCCATACACCCCCAAACCATTAAACCACCTCCACCATGTTTTACAGTAGCAACTGTGTTTCGTTCTTCAAGCTCTGTATTTGGTTTTCTGTACACTATGACCTTTCCATCGCACCCAAAAAGATTAAACTTGCTCTCGTCTACAAAAATGACTGTTTTCCAAAATGATTCGGGCTGTTTTACATACATTTTTGCGAAGTTTAGCCTTTTCACTCGGTTTATTTTATTTATAAAGGGCTTCTTACGTGCAGTTCTTCCTCTGTAACTATGCCTTTTGAGTGTATTTCGAATTGTTTGTGTAGTAACTTCCTTCCCTAAATATTCCATAGTGTTTTTACGAAGAATGGTCGCATTTGTCTTCGGAGTTTTCTGAACTTACCGCACTAGCCAACGCACATCTCCAACTGAAGGTGCTTTTGGTCGACCAGATCTTGGTTTATTGTCAACAGTTTTCGTTTCTGTCCACTTTCTGATGATGGATTGTATAGTAGATCGTGGTCTATTTAATATTTCACTGATAGTTTTTTGAGTTAAACCATTCCTGTGGTGTTTTATTATCAAAACTTTTACCTCGTCAGAAACCTCGTTTTGCTTACGACCCATTTTGACAAAAACTATATTTTCAATGAAATTAAATATTTGCTGTCAAGGGCAAAGCCTCCTTTACTAAATAAAACAGAAAAGGGGGATTCCCAAATAATATTTGAATTTGACTTTGATGATAGCACATCAATGATGAATACTTTTTTTGTTCTGTTTTTGGTGTTATTATATAAAATTGCATTTTTTGCGCTAATTAAATTTATTTTTTGAATTTATTTTAAAACATATTACGAAAAATAAGCTATTGCATAAAACTGCATTATTTGTTTACTTTAAATTTTCTTCAATTACCCAAAATAAGTGAATTTATTATCAATTTTGCTAATGATGAATACTTTTTTTGACCGCTGTATATATTTTCAAGGCGAACTCACTGAGTGGCCGCTCATCCCCCAAAACACCCCCCAAGTCGACCGTGTTTGCCGACTATGGAAATGTAGGAGTAGACCACGTATCTGATATCAACATTAGGGACCAACTGTCTAGGGGACGTCCCATCACCATAACAACCCCCAAATAGGACGAATTTGCTCACCAAGTCAATCTGGAACTAAATATTCATAGTTTTTAGGGCCAATACCCCAAACCGGACATATTTGCTGACTTTTGCAATAAAGAGTTTCAACGAGATTAGAAAACGAATTTGATATCCAATTTTGAGACCAATGGCAAAATGGAGTTCAAATAAATGACATATATTGGTTTGCCCAAAAAGTAATTGCGGATTTTTCATATAGTCGACGTTGACAAATTTTTTCACAGCTTGTGACTCTGTAATTGCATTCTTTCTTCTGTCAGTTATCAGCTGCTACTTTTAGCTTGGTTTAGAAAAAAAAGTGTAAAAAAGTATACTTGATTAAAGTTTATTCTAAGTTTTATTAAAAATGCATTTACTTTCTTTTAAAAAATCCGCAATTACTTTTTGGGCAAACCAATAGATATATGAGAATAGAACACGTTGCTGATATATTTTTCGGGCTTAGTGTTTGGAGGACCAACCCAATCTCCAAAACACCCCTAAATCGGTCACATTTACCGACGATGTCAATGTGGAGCATAAATGAAAGGTATTGGGCGGTAGAACCAGAATTGATACCAACTTTTGAGACCAATTTTCTGTGGATTTAACCCTTTCTCAAAATACCTAACAAACAGCAATTTTTTACTGACCATCGCAATATGGGGTTCAAATAAAGATATTTGAGAGTAGAATGCGAGTTTGACATCCAAATGTAGAACCCTAAAGTGTAAAAATTTTTCGATCATGCCAATATGTGGCTCAAAAGAAAGGAAATAAAGTATTTTAAGAATGAAGTACACCTTACATCTAAACTTAAATTCGTAGACCAATAAATATTATATGGGATTCAGATAAAGGTACTTATATTGTTAAACTGTTAGTCGAGCGATATTCTACATTCGTAGCATGGTATTTCACTAAAAGTTATTTAATTGTCGAAAATAAATATTCCAAGGAAAATTTTGTTCCATATAAAGTAAAAGAAGGCGCAGCGGAGCGGGCCCGATTTTCACTCCTAAAGCAAGCGCATTTATTGACCAATCTTCCCAAAATATTGCACAATGGTTTCCTTGACGACTACTACAATAGCTGACTTTGCTCGAAATCGGTTCAGATTTAGATATAGCTCCCATACATATGCTCTTCAGATTTTGGGCAATTTGGTACAGAATTGGATATAGCTCCCATATTGTACTTATAGGGTAGGTGTAGGGTATTATACAGTCGGCACCGCCCAACTTTTGCCCTTCCTTAATGGTTCTTTTCTTTTATCAAATATCGATGTAAGATTTGATACGTCTTAAGCCACACACATTATTGAATGTGGTTTTCAATTTCTCACAAAAAACGCTAGACAATGTTTTGTGTATGTCTTTTGTCCCCTATTTGCACTGGGTATAGTATTTTAAAGTTGCAATCATAAAGTATCCCTTATTGTACAATAGATAGATTGTATACACAAGCTGTTGCGTTCGTCTTAGCATCGTGTCATATTTGGAAACCCATTAGCTCCTGCTGACTTAAAAGGCTTAAGCAGGTTTATTGCTCCCTTGACTTTAACTCAATATCGTCATCAGGGATTATTCAATTATTTTATTTATTTTTTTGTTTATTAGTTTATGTTATTTTTTTTCCTTATCCCTTGATGCACACAGTTTATTTGTAGCATCTACCACCTTTTTTTCTCCAACCTACCTCGTTACCTTCAACATGAATTTGGTAACATTTTTAACGGACGTAAGTGTAATTTAATAAGAATTTACATAATTTTATTTCTTTCCTGTCGAGTTATTTCTCCACTCGTTTGTAGTCTTCTCTTACCATAGACGCTCAAAGGAAACCCTTGACGAGAGAGCCGCACCTTCAGGCTCACACTCCTACCATGCTACCCTCAACCTCGTCAATCGGTGAGGCTCATTTCAGGCTTGTTTATGTGTTAATTTTATTGGTAATTATATAAAACACGCAAATTGTTTGCCTTTGTTTCATTTCCATTTTGCAATAGAAAACGGTTTTGGAATAGTCAAAGGGCAACAAAAGAATACTCGCCCGCAACAGGAAACCACCGGAAACGTTAGGAGTCTGAGCGACTGATTATGCGGTGAGAGGGGCAAGTGTGAACGAATGGTTGCAATATCGTGGTGGTACTTTGCTGGCTGAGATTTTAAGATAATTATAAAAATCACTAAAAGTATGGGAGACAAAAAAAAATCTATAACCTTGTACATTGCATGGTGAATGGAAAAAAAATTCATTTTCCCTCAGTTTTCTTTACAAAATTTGTAAAATACGTTGTGAGCATAGAAAACTGTCGGCCGGAGACTCATGCTTAAAGGTCAAAGGAAATAAAGTTGTTAAGTTGAAAATGAAAGGAAAGACAAGAACAAAACAGAAACAGAAACACAGCATACAATCTAAGTAGAAAAAAAAAACGGATAAGCAACAAAAGGGAAAATTTGTTAAACAAAAAGGAAAAAATAAACATCCTCTCACTTTTGTTTTCATGAGACAACGAAGAATTGTGAAAATCGTTTTAGTCAAAAAGGACAATTTTTATCCAGCAGCGTGATGTTTTAAGACAACCCTTGATGTTACTAGGATAATAAAATTAAAGGCTTTGATAAAAACCTTATTTAAGCCAAATTTAATATCTTTTTTGTTTTCCAAACTCTTCAACAGAAGGTCTTAGTGTTTCTTTAAGGGGTTTTGTTAACTTCATGGCATCAAGAAACCTTAAAGACTTAAAGCCATATATTAAAATATGACCCTTAGATTTCAATTTATTGTATCCTTTCTTTTGATAAACCTAAAAAAGGCCTAACAGCACATTTCAGTGCTCAACAAAGTATAAATAAATTCTTTAAAATAATTTTGATTTATGAAGACAATTTATGTTCTAAAGTTAAAGAAAATTAAAAGTGACATACAAAAAAGTTGTCAAATATTTGTTTTATAAAAATAAATAATGGAAACATATTAAACAAGTAAGAGCGTGCTAAGTTCGGCCGGGCCGAATCTTATATACCCCCCCACCATGGATCGCATTTGTCGAGTTCTATACGCGTCATCTCTTTTTAGGCAAACAAAGAATGTTGAATAACAACTGTAATGCTATTGGAGCTATATCAAGTTATAGTCCGCTTCGGACCATAAATGAATTCTGAACATTGTAGAAGTCATTGTGTAATATTTCAGTTCCTTCGAATAAGAATTGCGCCTTGTAGGGGCTCAAGAAGCAAAATCGGGAGATAGGTTTATATGGGAGCTGTATCAAGCTATTGATCAATTCAGTCCAAATTAGTTGTAGGTCATGAGAGAAGCCGTTGTACAAAATTTCAGCCAAATCTGATAAAAATAGCGCCCTTTAGAGTTTTAAGAATTCAAGATCCCAGATCGGTTTATATAGCAGCTATATCAGGTTCTATACCGATTTACGCCATACTTAACACATTTATTGAAAGTCATAACAAAACACTTCATGCAAAATTTCAGACAAATCGGATAAGAATTGCGCCCTCTAGAGGCTCTAGAAGTCAACATCCAAGATCGGTTTATATGACAGCTACAGCAGATTTTGAACCGATTTGAATCATACTTAGCACAGACGAGAATTGCGCCCTCTAGAGGCTCTAGAAGTCAAGACCCAAGATCAGTTTATATGGCAGCTATATCAAAACATGGACCTATTTAAACCATACATAGCGTAGTTGTTGGAAGTCATAGCATAACACTTCATGCTAAATTTCAGTAAAATCGGATAAAAATTGCGCCCTCTAGAGGCACAAGAAGTCAACATCCAAGATTGGTTTATGTGACAGCTATACCAGATTTTGAACCGATTTGAATCATACTTTACATAGTTGTTGGAAATGATACCAAAGCACAATGTGCAAAATTTCCGTCAAATCGGATAAGAATTGCGTCCTCTAGAGGCTCAAGAAGTGGAAAGACGTGAGTGCGAGCGAATTGAGATGTACAGGAGTCAGAATGAAGTCCGGAAATTCTACCAAAGAATTAAACACCAAACCGATGGCTTTGGTGCAGGCACATCCTCCTGCAGAGACAAAGAAGGAAATCTGGTAACTGACACAGACAACATGCTGAGGATATGGAAAGAACATTTTACCCAACTGCTAGTGTCCGATGTTGGCCGCGAAGAGGATACCGCAGAACCAATCCCTGATGATGGTATAGAATGTTTACCTTCTAGTCAGAATGAGGTCCAAGTAGCAGTAACCCGACTAAAGAACAACAAGGCAGCAGGAGCCGACGGGTTACCCGCTGAACTATTTAAGACCGGAGGTGACACGCTGATAAGGCGTATGCATCAGCTTATCTTCGCAATCTGGCTAGAAGAACGCATACCCGATGATTGGAACCTCAGCATACTATGTCCCGTACACAAGAAAGGAGACAAGAACGCTATTCTACGTTCGGCTAGTGGAAGAAATATTCTGTCATAGCCAATTGAAGTAAAGTAAGAGGCTCAAGAAGTCAAGACCCAAGATCGGTTTATATGGGAGCTATATCAAAAAATGGACCGATTTGAACCATTCTTAACACAGTTGTTGGAAGTGATACCAAAACACCACGTGCAAAATTTCAGTCAAATCGGAAGAGAATTGCGCCCTCTAGAGGCTCAAGAAGTCAAGACCCAAGATCGGTTTATATGGTAGCAATATCAAAACATGGACCGATTTGGCTCATTTACAATCCCAACCGACCTAATCTAATAAAAAATATTTGTGCCAAATTTCAAGCGGCTAGCTTTACTCCTTCGAAAGTTAGCGTGCTTTAGGCAGACAGACGGACGAACGGACGGACGGACATGGCTAAATCGACTTAAAATGTCGCGACGATCAAGAATATATATACTTTATGGGGTCTCAGACGAATATTTCGAGGAGTTACAAACAGAATGACAAAATTAGTATACCCCCATCCTATGGTGTAGGGTATAAAAATAAAATTTATGTATGTATATCTTATACGATTTTATATAAATATTTCTACTTTTAACGGAATGACTTCCTATGGTAGTGGAGGGTATATCAAATTTCTTAGCTTGCCTCTTTAAAATCTTCTACCAAAAACTCTAATGCATTTATTTTTTAAATCATCCACCTCGTATCGTTACTGTTCCCGGTATAAATGTGACAATCTAATAACACTTGCAGTAGCAATTTGGCCAAAAATATCTCATACCACAAAGGGTGGCACGATGGTAATCACACGTTTCGAAATTCCAATGACTATAATTCTCTGTGACAAAAATAAAAGTTACACCGTTATGGCCAGCAGGTGTTCAAGAGCAGACATTCTATGATTGTTTCCTCAAACTCAAACTCAAACCTAGCCATTGCCATTGACTGAGTCACGTCGATGGAAATCCAACATAATTTTCCCCAGTTTAATTAAAATATCACCGAAATGTATAGTGAGTGAGTGAGGCGGTAGAAATGCCAAATGACATTCAAAAGGTACAAAATTACTTTATGTTCTCTATTTCTCCCAATTTGACGTAGTGCAACCCTGCTCCTCTCATTGTATCTCCCTTGTCATGGCTAGTTGGCTCACATACTACGAGCGCATTGACAAACAGAACAGAACAGCGAACAATTTTTGAAATTCTAGAACAACACAAAGTGGGTCAATGGAAAAAAAGGAATAGGCAAAAAAATGTCAACTAAAACAAAACAATGTAGCGACATAGAAAAAAAATGGTTTTCTGTAACCGAATGAACGTTCTGTACACAACCCTTCCGTCCAACAACGCGTTTAGAAACATTGATAGAGGGTAAAACACATACACATGCGGAATATGGGACATTCCATATGAAAATCAAAATATTAATTTGTAAAAAAAAGTATGGACTTTTAAACAATGATTCATAACTTTGACCTTGCATTGGTATTAACAGTTTTTGGAGCTGTTTAAATGGTCCTAGGATACAAATAATGAAAGGTATTCGGGAGTAGAATACAAATTTGATATCAAAATTTGGGGTTGCCCCAAGCCCAGACCCCTTCAAATAGGCATATTGGTTTATAATGACAATATGGGACTTGAATAAAAGGTTCTCGGGAGTAGATTGCGAATATGGTCGGGAAGGAGAAATAATCTATATAATTTGTTGATATTGGAAGGGGGCGGACCTCTCCCGTTATCCCAAAAACACCACCCAAACACAAGGTTGACCGATTGGGACAATATGGGTATCAAATGAAAGGTATTGAAGAGTAGAATACGACAATTGGTATTAAAATTTGAAACCAAGGAACCCAGGGGTCACTCCAACCCCAAAAGTTCCCCAAACAAACATCAATATGGGACTCAAATGAAAGCTATTCGGGAGAAGATTACGAATATGACATTGAAAAAAGGTGTCTAAGTATTTGCAGGTTGCCCCACCCCCAAAAGGCCTTCCAAATGGGAATTTTCTCGATCATAGCTGTATAAGACTCAAATGGAAGGTATTTGGGATTTGATAACGAATATGACAATAAACTTTGTGTCCAAGAATCTAGGTGGCGCTTTACCTCCAAAAATCGCCTCCAATAGATTATTTGACCAATTAAAACAATGGGGGATCAAATGATAGATATTATTGAATAGAGTGCGTCATTCAAATATGTGCTCAAGTGACAACCTACATCAAACGGCTGTATACACTAATCATGACAATATGGGGTTAAATTAAAGGTATAAGGTTAAGGACTACGAATCTCATATCTTCATTCTGCTCATATATTTAGCGGATCACCTCATCCCAAAACAGTCGATCAGTCATAATGACCTAACAGGACACATTGTGAAGATCAAACGACGTGATGCTGGGCAACACTTTTTTGTTCAAAAGTTTTACATGGTCTATCTACTATCGCCACCGCACCAAATATATAGACTGGAAAATTAGTTCTTCACCACAGAAAATCGTTTTATATGGCAATTTGATTTGATTTAAAAAAAAGACTATATGATGACTTTTGAACAGATAGTCATAATATAGTCATTTATAGATAACTACCACATGATGATCAATGTTATAGGCGTTAAGCCACTCGTAGCGAGGAGTAATACTAATATTTAAATTAGCGACATCTACTGGCTGTTTTCAAATGGATTTAGTTGATCAAATTGAAAACAGCCAGTAAATTGCGCTAATTTGGAAAAGCCAACATAATCAGAAAGAGGACAGAGTGATCAAAATTGATCATACAGCATTTGCCATGACTTCGTTGCGGTTGTTTACGGTATTATTTTGTAACTTTTCCACTCTACGAGGGACCTTAACAAAAATTTTCAAAAACATCAGGCATCGGAGATGAGTAGGGCGATTTAAGCGAACATTTGCTGGCACACTTACATTAACCTAAAATAAAAAATTTCGTATCAGAATCTGAGGTGGGGTGCCTAGGAGGGTCGTCCACCCCCAAAACCCCCAAACGGATCTATAGACCAATCACTACAATATGGGTATCAAATTAAAAGAATTTGAGAGTAGAAAGCGAATCTGACATCCAATTGTGGGACTAAGTGTTTCGTGGGTCACCCCATCCCCAAAAAACCACTTAAATCAACATATTTACCGACCATGGCAGTATGGATCTTAAATGAAAGGTCTTTGGGAGTAAAGCACGATAATGACTTCCACTTTTGAGACCAATTCTGGGGGACCCACCACACCCTTAAATAGGACTTTTACTTATTGGGGTTTAAATGAGATGTATTTGAGTGTAGAAAAAATCCACAGGGAAATTGGAATTGAAACTAGGCAGAAATTGGAACTGAAATTAAGCGGAAATTTCCCAACTAAGAGATGTTTTCTCGAACATAGCATTATCGGGCGCAGCAGAGCGGGCCGGGCTCATCTAGTCTATATATATAAAAGAATTGCGTGACTGACTGATTATCACCCAGCCCAAAGGGCTTAAGTTAGAATCATGAAAATTTGCATGAATGTTGGTCTGCGGACGTAGTCACGGGATAAGTATGGATTTGGTGATATTCGTACGTTTAGGCACAAAAAAGTAACAAAAAGTACAAAATGGTACATATTTGCCCAGTGCGAACGGAAAGGGCTAGAATTTTGTTCTTGGGCTCAAATTAAAGATCGTTCCGAAAAAAGGCTTGGTTAAAAGAAAATTTTAAATCCTACCGGAAATGGGAGAAATAGTACGTTTAGTACTGCTATTGGTACTATTTAGTACTATCTTTGCAAATTGAACTAGAGCTCTGAAATTTGGAACTTTGGCAACAATAATTGGGTGAATATAAGAGTTTTTGGAAATTCGAATATTTAGGTACTAAAAAAGTAGCAAAGAGGCACGAAATGGGTGATCTTTTTACAGGGCTAATGGATAGAGGTAAAATTTTGAAATTTTACTTAAAAGACTTTTGGAGCAAAAAGATGAGACTGAAAAGAAACAAGTAAGAACGTGCTAAGTTCGACCGGGCCGAATCTTATATACTCTCCACCATGGAAAGCATTTGTCGAGTTCTTTGCGCGGTATCTCTTTTTTTTTTTGGCAAACAAATAATAATGAATAAGAACTGTTATGCTATTGGAGCTATATCAAGTTAAAGTCCGATTCGGACTATAAATTAATTGAATGCTAAGCATTGTAGAAGTCATTGTGTAATATTTAGGTTCATTCGGATAAGAATTGTGCCTTGTAGGAGTTCAAGAAGCAACAAAGGAAAATCAGTTTATATGTGAGCTCTATTAAGCAAACGATCCATTTAGACTATGTTTCACATGTATGTTGAAGGTAATGGGAGAAGCCGTTATACAAAATTTCACCCAAATCGAATGATAATTGCGCTCTCTAGAGGCTCAAGAAGTCAACATCCCAGATTGGTTTATGTGGCAGCTATATCAGGTCATGAACCGATTTGAACCATATTTGTCACAGTTGTTGAAAGTTACATTGAAACACGTCATGCAAAATTTTATCCAAATCGGATAAAAATTGCGCCCTCTAGAGGCTCAAAAAGTCCAAATCCTAGATAGATTTATATGGCAGCTATATCAGGTTATGTATCGATTTCCGCCATACTAAGCATAGCTGTTGAAAGGCATAGCAAAACCCCTCATACAAAATTTCAGCCAAATCGGATGAGAATTTCGCCCTTTAGCGGCTCAAGAAGTCAAGATCCAAGATTGGTTTATATGGCAGCTATACCAGGTTATTAACCGATTTAAACTATACTTAGTACAGTGGTTCGAAGTGACACCAAAACATCAAGTGCAAAATTACAGAGAAATCGGATAAGAATTGCGACCTCTAAAATCTTTAGTCAAGACCCAAGATCGGTTTATATGGCAGCTATATCATGTTGTGAACCGATTTGAACCATACTTAGCACAGTTGTTGGAAGTAATACCAAAGCTTCACGTGCAAGATTTCAGTCAAATCGGATAAGAATTGCGCCCTCTAAAGGCTCAAGACTTCAAGACCCAAGATCGGTTTATATGGCAGCTATATCAAAACACAGACCAAGTCTGCCCATTTACAATCCCTACCGACCTACACTAATAAGAAATATTTGTGCAAAATTTCAAGCGGCTAGCTTTACTCCTTCGAAAGTTAGCGTGCTTTCGACAGACGAACGGACGGACAGACGGAGGGACGGACAGACGGAGGGACGGACAGACGGATGGACATGGCTAGGTCGACTTTAAATGTCACGACGATCAAGAATATATATACTTTATGGAGTCTTAGACGCATATTTCGAGGTGTTAAAAACAAAATGACGAAATTAGTATACCCCCATCTTATGGTGGAGGGTATACAAATGGAAAACAGTACTGGTAATGGGAGAAACATTTAATGCCGAAATTGGTACCATTATTTGGCATGTAGGTACAACTAGGAAAAATATGATAGGTTACCCTGAGCTTTTTAAAATTCGCTCATTTCGGTACCAATATCGGTACCATTTGGTACTTTTTGTGCAGATGGAGCTAGAGGACTGAAATGTGGCATGTTGGCAAAACTTGGAAATATATGATGGGCAACTATATGGGTTTTTCACAATTCAAAAATTTTTTCTGTACAGATGGAGCTAGAGGTTTGAAATTTGGCATGTATGAATAACTAAGAAATAAATGAAGGATGACTAAATGATTTATTAAAAATTTATACATTTTGGTACCGAAATTTTTACTATTTGGTACTCTCTTTGTAGATGGAGCTAGAGGTCCGAAATTTGGCATGAAGGTACAACTAAGAATTATATGATGGGTGGCTAAATGATCTATTCACCATTTGGACATTTTGGTACAAAAATTGGTACAATTTGGTACTTTCTTCATATATGCAGCTAGAGTTCTGAAATTTGGCATGTAGGTTCAACTAAGAAATATATAACTGATGACTATATAATCTTTTCAATATTCAAACATTTTAGTACCGAAATTGGTATCATTTGGTACTTTCTGTTCAGATAGAGCTAGAGGTCTGAAATTGGGCATGTAGGTACAAGAAGGAAGTATATGATGGGAGACTAAGTGATCTATTCAAAATTCGTACATTTTGGTACCAAAAACTGCATAGTAGTGCGAAATAGCTTATCTTCGCGTGCATCGGACGGGGACTGCTAAAATTAATTAATTTGTTCCAAAAAGTTCCAATTGTGGTGTAATTGGTACCTTGAAAGAATATATTGGGTGACTAGAAGATATTTTTTGATCGTATATTTAGGTACTAAAACGTACAAAATGGATCTTTCTTAATGGAGTAAGCAAAAGCAGCCCTCAAAATTAGGATGCACGTACACCTTGACTATAAATTCTGGGTGATCAGAAGAGTATTCAAAATCGTTCATTTAGGTACTAAATCGTACAAAATGGTACATTCTTTATGAATTGAGTTAAAGCGCACACAATTGGGATTCATTTATTGACAAGGGACAATATATATTGGGCGATTTAATGATTTTTATTCTTTATACTATTTGATGCTTTCTTTACAGGAGGGACAGATTTCTGAAATTTTATACGCAGTTATAACAAAACTTCATAATCTTATAAACTGAGTGACTATCTAGGTTTCTGGAAGTCCTACAATACAAAGAGGTATCAAAAACGGGGGTAGCGAAGCGGATCACCGGTATGCTAGTACTATATATACAGATTTCTGTTATTCAGTCACTTACAGTGAGCGATCTCCCGTTTTTCGGTATTTTCTTGAGTTGATTATTTACAACATTTTCTAAATGTTTTGTGTAGATGTTACACAGAATTGAAGGTGGTGGATTCTAAAGGCATGCAAATGACATTTTTATACCCTCCACCAAAAGGATACTAATTTCGTCATTCTGTTTGTAACACCTCGAAATATGTGTCGGAAACCCCATAAAGTATATATGTTCTTGATCGTCATGTCATTTTAAGTCGATTTAGCCATGTCAGTCCATCTGTCTGTCGAAAGCACGCTAACTTACGAAGGAGTGAAGCTAGCCGCTTGAAATTTTGTACAAATACATTTTATTAGTGTAGGTCGGTTGGTATTGTAAATGGGCGAAATCGGTCCATGTTTTGATATAGCTGTCATATAAACCGATCTTGGGTCTTGACTTTTTGAGCCTCTAGAGGGTGCAATTCTCGTCCGATTTGACTGAAACTTTGCAAGTGGTATTTTGGTATCACTTCCAACTGCGCTAAGTATGGTTCAAATCGGTCCATGTCTTGATATAGTTGCCTTATAAACCGATCTTTAGTCTTGACTTTTTGAGCCTCTAGAGGGCGCAATTCTCTTCCGATTCAACTGAAATTTTGCACGTTGTGTTTTGGTATCTTTTCCAATAACCGTGCTGAGTATGGCTCAAGTCGGTACATAAACTGATATAGCTGCCATATAAACCGATCTGGGATCTTGACTTCTTGAGCCTCTAGAGGGCGCAATTCTCATCCGATTTGGCAGAAATTCTGTACAACGGCTTCTCTGCATGACCTTCAATATATGTGTCTAATATGGTTTGAATCGATCAATAGCTTGATACAGCTCCCATATAATCCTATCTCCCGATTTTGGTTCTTGAGCCCCTATGAGGCGCAATTCTTATCCGAATGAACTGAAATATTACACAATGACTTCTACATTGTTCAGCACTCATTTATGGTTCGAATCAGACTATAACTTGCTATAGCTCCAACAGCATAACAGTTCTTATTCAATATTATTTGTTTGCCTAAAAAGAGATACCGCGCATAGAACTCGACAAATAAGAGCCATGGTGGAGGGTATATAAAATTCGGCCCGACCGAACTTAGTACGCTCTTACTTGTTTTCTATTGCAGCCATCTATTGAAAATTGTTGAATTGGTGTGCTATGAAGACATAATCGTTTCAAACCATCAAGGATGTCCTGAATAAACAACCGTATTGATGTCACAATCTCAATACATCTGTTACATTCATGTTTCAAAAGTGTTGATTTAGACGAATTAGCAGAGTATGGTTTATTCTTCACTATTATAGTTGTCAAAATTGTTCATTCTTATCATTCAATGATAGGTCGCATCATTGTAGAACTCTCTCGCATATAAAATTCCCTGAAGATACCAATGCTCAAGATTTATTGTCTTTAAATTTTTTACCTGTTGTGGTCGTTGCCAATATTCATTCAAGATTTGCCACGATGTGTTGCTGTCAAATCACAACTCCATTCAATTCAGCTTCTGCATTTCTTCAGTGCATGCATAGAATACCCCATAGGCATTTGAAAAAGTTCAATTTAATTTTCTTTCCACACAGGAGGAGTGTTACAAAGGAGGTCTATTTGGAAAATTTGTGTTTTTGTGTTAGGAATATATTCACAAAAAAATGCAGTTCTAGCTATCCTCACAAGCCCCATTCTCAAACATCAACCATCAACCTTGAAACATAAACCCAACTAAATGTTGATTGTTATAGCTGCTGTCGCTGCTATTTTGGCGGCAACATCAGAGTTTTTTTTGTTTGTAAGTCCATCTGTCTGTCCCCATACCATTCGATTTGTTTATTAATACCTCCCCAAAAAAGAAAAGCGAAAAAAATAATAATACCCAAGAACTTTTATGTAAATGCCATTCACATTGCATGGAAGCTATGGCCCCCACAGCACGGCCTTCTTTCGCCATGTACGCACAATCGTATGGTTCCCATTGTTTACCATTGAAGAGTCAATGGCAGGCGTAGTTTAGCCTACATTGGATGGAAATGGCCAGGCAATGCAATGACGAAGCCAGTCCAAACTGAATGACACTTTGGACATGGAGGACTCAACTGAAGAAATGTCCAACTGACCCTCCAGCCAATGCCCAATAAAGAGGGAGATGGGACATTGCTTACAACCATTTACCCATTGATACTCCTTGCCATGTCGCACAGTGTTACGATAGTGGCCCAAAATTGCAAAAGTCAACTTATTCGGAATGTACATTTTAGAAGAAGAAAGATGCCTTCTAGTTCCTACCGTTGAACCATCCAGATCGCTTTAAAGAGCCCAATAACTTGCAAATGTTCATATCCGCTAACATTTGCGATCAGTCAGAGAAAGTGGAACTTCCTCTGACTGCTAGTGGGGGACACACACACAGAAGGTTTTCTATAGTCTCTTCTTCTTCGATGTCCTCACAGCTTCTGCAAAAGTCGTTGCTGGCAACCTTCAGTCTGTCAGCATGTTTTCCTATTAGACAGAGACCTGTCATGACGGACACTATGATTGAGGCGTCAGTTCTGGCCAATGACAACAATGCAGTAGACCTCTTCAAGTCTAGATTAGGCCATATAGTTGTAGAATGCTCCCCGCCCCCTCTTTGTGACCATCTATCATTCGTTGTCCTTTGGGCCTGGTCCTGAAAACATAGCTTACATGTCGCGACATACCCACAGATTCCAGTATCCCTGGAATGTGTAGGGTAGTTCGTAGTCTCGAAAGCTCGTCCGCTTTACAATTCCCTGGGATATCTCTGTGGCCCGGCACCGGGCCTGGTCCTGAAAACAAAGCTTACATGTCGCTAGAGGCATACCCACATCCTTGGTATCCAAGCATGCGCCATTAGGCGAGAAGGAAAATATCTTCCTTCTTGACTAAATCTAGTGCAGCACCTGGCCAGATCTCACCAATCTTTTTTTTAGCACACAACGATACATTTCAATTGAGCCTCGGCCTCGATTCCAGCCTGCATCGTCACAAACTGGAGGAGACCCAGGAAATTCCTCAAGGACATCGGAGTATACTGACGACAGTCCATTGACTATCCCACTCCAATTATTCCTAGGTATGCAGCCCAGTTCTTCTCCCTTGTCGACAATTGCCATCACCAAACTGTTCCTAGCGACATTAGCACAGGTTCTTGGAGCCATCTTACTGTTGTTCGCCCTAGTTCTTTAGGCATGGGATGCCCTCCAGGTGACCGCAGCCTTTTGACAGACTTCGGTGCAGTTTCCGAATCTAGACGTGTATTCTTTGGGGTAACCTGTGCAGCGAATTCCCGAGCCCAATTTTGGGAGTCTTAGGATCCTTCGCACCAAACCTCTCAATTAACCTGAAAGCGATGCATCTTCTATTATTCCAACCTCTTAAAGAGCGTGTGCGTTTGCCGGGGAAGGCCGATAGCATAGGCAAATTTTAGGCATGCAAAGAAAGAATAGGTTCGGCCTTGTCCTTGACACTCGAACGAGGTGTCTTCGTCAAAATCCCCTGATTTGACCCCCTGACCAGTTGTCTGTCGGCTAGTGGAGCCTGGAGCAGCCGCTCCACCAGTCGAGGTTTCAGTAGCAGACAACATGCTACGGCCTGATACCACCACCGCAGCTGTTGGGTGTTTGGAGTCCATTTTAAGCCTACTCGCGGGCTCTAGATTTGCCGCTCCACCGAAAACAGACGCAGATCATCAACCGCCTAATGGATATCTCTATCACAACTATCATTGAGTGACTTAAATTTTTCTTCCAAAAATAATGACCTATTACGAGTTACACGAAAATTCTTGCGGAGTGAAATAACAACACGCCCGCTCCACTCAACGGTTCAAACAAGAATAACTCTCATATAAATTTGGATAATATTCGGTACAGGCTTTGAGAGGTGTTATATAACGCACTGATCCAAATTTCAGCACAATCGGCTGAAAAATAGGTCTTTTATAGGCCTAAATTATCAATCGGGAGAACGGTCTATGTGGCAGTTGTACAGAGAAACTATTCGATTTTGCCCATATTTGGCATGGTTGGGGAGAGGCCCAAAACAAGTCTTTGTTTCAAATTTGAGGTAAATCGGATAAAAATTACCATATTGTGGTCTCGGGAAGTAAAATCGAAAGATCGATCCATGTGGCAGCTTTTCCAAATCGTGGACTTATATGATCCATTTTAGGTCCTAATAAACAAGTAAGGAAAGGCCAAAATTGGGCGGAGCCGACTATAGAATCTCCTACAACTGTTCTATAAGGGGAAATTGGAAGCTATGTCTTATACTGAACCGAATTTATTGGACTTCGGTGGATTATTTCAGATGGGTTATAAAATTCGAACCGACTTCTAAGAAGTTAATCGGTAATGTCGAGAGCCATAAAAAAATCCTTCTCGCGAAATTTTTTATATCCTACACAACTACTGTGGTCTGTGCCACATTTCATTCACCTACGTCAACTCCTTCTATTTTTTGCCAACTTTTCTATGAACTCCCGACACTGTGTGACGCATACACAAATTGCTATTCTCCGCATTCGAATGACTTTCACTTTATGTCATTGGGTTGTGAGGGTTGATTTTCTAACTTTCTGCGCCATACTTTGAAGCTTTTATTTATTATTCAAGGGCTTTTGAGTTACTTGCTAAATGTCTGTTATTGTTGTGCAATTCGAAGTAGAATTTGTGTATTTGAAATTTTTGCTACTTGATTTAAGGTGAGACGCTTCGCTTTTCTTTTCTGCTTTACCCTCGCCCGTCCATGCATTGATTGAGATTTTCGTTTTGAAGGTAGGGGCATCATGCAGTTGTTGGAGTGTTTTTGCATTTGCATTTTGTAAGTGATTTGTAAATCATACTTATTAGACCATGAGGTTTGTGATTTTTGACTCCACCTCAAATTACAGGCCATTAAGTAACTATGTTTGGGGTTAAAATAAGAAATAAAATTTTAAATTTCTCATAAAAAAAAATTGTGGTGACTTGTTCGTGTTCACGGTTAGGGAACTCGTCGACAATCAAATTTTATAATCGACCATCTGTAAGATACGTCAGCAGAAAAGCCATATCGGTGACAAAATTCAAATTGTCACATATCCGGCGAAACGGTAGCCATTTCCCGTTCAATGTTAGCTCTGAGCTCTTGTTGGCATAGACCAATGGCTTGACATAGCCCCAAAGAAAATAGTGTAGATGCATCAAATCGAGCTGTATGACGACGATAGCATCCGAGATATCACAGAGAATTGTAGAGCAGACGAACTTGTGAAACAAGGACTACCAAACATATTCCAGGGGAACTGTAAACTGTGGGTATGCCTGTAGCGACATATAAGCTAAGCCTTCAGGATCAGGCCCGAAGGTCAACGAATGATAGATGGTCACAAAGGTGGGGTTGTGAACATTTCAACATTATGTGGCCTAAACTAGACTACACAAGGTCTACTGCTTAGTTATCGCTAGTTAGAACAAACGTCTCAGTCATTATGTCCGCCATGAAAGGTCACTATCTGATCGAAATACATGCTGACTGACTGAAGATTGCAAGAAACGACTTTTGCAGAAATTGTAAAGACGTCAAGGAAGAAGAGACTATAATATATGTACTGTGTGTATGACTGCTGGTAGCAGTCAGAAGGAGTTTCACTTAAGGTTCTCATTTCTTTTAGCACTTGTCTGATTTACGTGTTGTGAAAATTCGCAAGTTGTTGGGCTTTTTCCTTATCCTGTTCCTGTGGTATCAAAATGGACAGAAAGTTCTATGTGAGTCTGATGGCAAACTGTCACTTGAACCTAACCTACTTTAAATTAGAGCTTAAAGTATTCCTAACAATTAAAGTTGTATCTCGTCATATCCTAGCTATAAATGAAAAAAGTCAATGTCCAAGTATTGCTATTTTCACTGTTTAAACCAAATAAAGCTCCTATTACACGATCAGACATGTCATATGAGCTGTCAGTTTTGGTATTCATAGGACTTGTTTTTTGTACGTCATATACGAATAGAGCGCACTCTAATCGGCATGTATTCTCATATTTATTGTACTTTTTTTTATAGATATGTGTCTACATCATGCAAAGAATCATGCAAATATCTCTACTCCATCCGATTTCTTGTAACCGGCAACATAAAAGTCCATTTTTCAAAAATTTCAAATATCAAAAATTTCAAATAGGTTGTCATTCCGTTTACAACATATCAAAATATCCATTTCCGATCCTTCATAGTATATGTATTTCTAATCGTCGTAAAATTCTAAGAGGATATAACGATGTCCGTGTGTCTGTCCGTCCTAGTGTTCGTCAGTTGTAATCACGTTACAGTCTTTAAAAATTGAGATATTAAGTTGAAATTTTGCACATACTCGTATTTCTTCTATAAGCATGTTAAGTTCTTCAATTGGACAAATCGGACGATATTTGGATATAGCTGCCATATAAACCGATCAGGCGATTTTGGGTCTTAAGCCTGTAAAAGTCACATTTTTTGTTCGATTTCGCTGAAATTTGAAATAGGAAGTTCTAATAGGGGCCCTGATATGGTTCATATCGGACCATATTTACATATAGCTGCCATATAGACTGATATGGCTATGTAAGGTCTTATGCCCGCAACAGGCGCATTTACTATCTGATTTGAAAAAAAAAGAAACAGTTGGTTGTTTTAAGCCTTCCGTCATCACACCTAAATATGGTCTAGATCGGACAATATTTATATATAGCAGCCATATAGACCGATCTGCCGATTGAGGGTCTTAAACCCCTAAAATCCGCAATTATTATTCGATTTCGCTGAAATTTTAAATATTGAGTTGATTAAAGCCTCCCGATATCCAACTGGTCTATGGTTCAGATCGGTCTTTATTCAGATACAGCCACCATATAGACCGATCTGCCGATTGCAAATTTTGCCCATGAACATTCCACTAAGGAACAGGTGCAAACTTCTCACATATCAATGAGTGCAGTCCGATTCAAGTTTAAGCTCAATGATAATCTCTGCGCTACGGAGGCCTCCCCGATCTGCCGATCTGATTAAGGGTCTTAATTCCAAAAAGTTGCATTTATTAACAGCATTACGGGCGCCCCGGTAGCCGAGTTGGTAGCGTGCTTGGATTACCGTCGCTGCTGTGGTATCATAACCGAATTTGACACAGTGACTATAATTAAGCCTCCCGTCATCCGACCAGCATATGGTTCAGATCAGACTATGTTTAGACATAGATGCCATATAGACCGATTTTTCAAATTAGGGTCTTAATCCCATAAAAAGCGGATTTGTTGACCGATTTCGCTGAAACTGCGACTTTTGGGTACCCAAAGTTCGGCACGGCCGAACCTTACACGTTTGCTCGTTTTAGTTGTCGTCACCATTTAATACATACTTTATCTTTTAGGAAATTTCCACACCTTTGCAATGATGTATAAAACACTTCCCGGATTCTATTTATTCTCTACTCCAACTAGACTTCACTAAACTCGATGTAAAAATCTTTATTTATGAAATGTATCCTTATGTGGGAGCTTCGTTAAAATATTTATCGATTCGTCCTTGAATTGGAGTATACTTTTGCCATGCCTAGAAAATGTCGCTAGCCAAATTTTATAAGAATTGGAGTAAAAATTTGGGTTTCAGAAATAAAAATACCAAAAATCGAGGGTACATTTGTATGGGACCTACACCTAAAGTAGACGGCATAGTTGTAGATAGATCCAATAAAACTCCTCGTTCCTTAATCATAAAAATCGGTTCATCAGGCATCAACAGTTATAGCCGCTTGAAGGTTGGAAAAGTGGTAAGTGGTCAAATTCTGATGGAGGCCACTGTAGCGCAGAGGTTAGCATGTCCGCCTATGACGCTAAACGCCGGGGTTCGAATCCTGCCAGGAACATCAGAAAATTTGTTAGCGGTGGTTATCCCCTCCTAATGCTGGCAACATTTGTGAGGTATATTTTCATGTAAAAACTTCTCCCCAAATAGGTATCGCTCTGCGGCACGCCGTTCGGATTCGGCTATAAAAAGGAGGTCCCTTATTATTGAGCATAAAATTGAATCGAACAGCACTCATTGATTTTTTGGGAAGTTTGCCCTAGTTCCTTAATGAAATGTTAATGGCAAGTTTGCAGTTTGTGGTCAACTTTGATACCCTGTATCTCACCCTCTCATATTAAAGATATAGATCAGTCAGGAGAGCCTATGTTCTCCTCTACAAATCCCTAGAACATATTTTACAGCTCAAATCAACAGATAAAAAGTTGTGGAATAATTTCCAATTTGTTTGCCGTTTTGGCCCACTGTGCGGCGTGGATTTCACTCCTCTGCTGAACCATTTAGTTTATTCGAATGTGATAAATTGTTTCTATTGACTCCCTCCCCTACGGGAAATGGGACAATGGTCCGAAATCTGTCACGGGATGGGTCCTCTGATGATAGGGAACGGTAACAGTTCTTGTCCCCTTACATGGAAAAAACCTATCACTTTTATATGGGTTTGTCGCTCGAGGTGACGAATTGAGTATAGTTTGCAAGTATTTTTAAGGGAGGTAACATTAGTTAGCAAATATATTTAATCAATTTTTAACAATAATTAAACAACTTTTTAAAAAATAATTAAGAATAAAAAGTTATGACAATGGAATCTTTTAATTTCCTGTAGGATCCTGTCCTGTGACAGGTAACTAATTCTCCAGTTTAGGACCGGTATATTTGGCACTGCACATTTCCCGTAGGTCCGTTATGATCTCAAACTGAGGTATTCTTTTTTTTTACAGCCTTTAAGAGGGTATCGTCTTAAGAAAGTGAAAATAACGCGAAACAGCTTGTCCACTGTTCTGTTATCGCTCCTATTTAAACTGATCTTCAAATCTGACTCCTTGGGGGGATACATTGTAACCTAATAAGATGAAAGTGTGCATTGGGCTTATGTGGTTCTTCATCCTCGTCTTTTAAAAACTAAATGAGCCCATATAGAAGAAAATTTTCCGGTAGATTTGACGAGCTTAATACATCAAGTATCTCCTTGATCATAGGCTCCTCCGAAGCTCGGAGGAGTTTGAATAGCCCGCGCATGGATTGAATATGCCTCTATCGAGGAAAACATCACAGAGGGAAGACTTATTTCAGTCTGAAAATAACTATAACCATCTCATGAAATCTCATCTAACAAATGATTCACTATACTTTCCCCGCACAAAATAGCTCATAAATGCAATTTTTGTTTTTTTTCCAAAATAAGATAACCCAAACAGTTTTTTGAATGATGTTTACCTTTTAAATTCCTACAATTTAATGTAAATTTTAGAATGTTAAATTTTTATTGGCCACAAATGATATCTGTTTTTGAATTCTCTGGAAGCTCATAAATGCTCCCACATTCAACTTAAATTGAATTGGGTTGCAATGGCTTCAGGGAAATTCATGGCCATCAAAGCACATCACATGGTCTGTCATTTGCAAAATTTGAAATAAAATGGAAATAAGTGAATTTTGCAATGAAAAGTTAGCATTTCACCTTGTGAACATACAGCCGTCGTATGTGTATGCATATGGCAAACCAATGATAGTCCTCAGGCTAACCAAAAGGAAAAGAGTATTACCATTATGGCTAAATTATTCCGAATACCCTTAACATAAATGCTTTCAAAAAAAGGCCAAGCTATTACTTTCTTTTAGAGCCAAATCTTCTATGTATTTAATTTTTGGTTTTTGTTGTTACTTTTCTGTTTGCTTTTTGTGATGACTTCTTTGTATACCTGGTAGACCAATGAAAATGTTTATTGCCCTCTGGTTGCCAAAAGGTTGTTTCTTCGTTTATTTAATGGAATTTTATTTAATTTTTTTCGTTTTGTTTGCCTTATTTCGTTGCCACACAAACAGACAAATGGATGAACGAATGAATGGACAAATGTAAGAACAGTCAGTACAGCCATTTGAATATCAAGGTCAGCCAGCATTTCTATCATGTCGTAGTTATGTGCATTAAATTTTACAACGGAAACTAAAGTAAACACATTTACTGACTTATTTTTTGCTACTTTTTATGAAGTAAAATTAAATTTTAAAAAATTATTGCCCCTGCAGTATATTGTCGTTCAAAGGTTATAAAGGCCAGTGGGGGAACCCTACATGTGCTACATATGGCACCATGCATGTGTTGTCGAAAATAAAACCTAAACAAATTATTGGCCTATTGGCTGTAGGCAGATGATGGGTGGGGGAGGGGGGTGTAGTGTAAGGTCCTAATTAAATGCTGCAATGCGTTTGATGGTTGTCCGTCCAATATTGATTAAACGCCTACGCCTATCGTTACCATGTTAAGTGCTTTTCGGCTGCCTATCTTCAAGGTTACACCAAAGCACTATGTCCTGCCTTGTTGTCATGTAGGACCAAAAATAAGATTTAATTTATCTTTTTTTTTGATCTTTGAGTAAGGCGAATTTATATTAAATTAAATTTCATATTGTGTTATAATTTGTAGAAATAGGAATGTTAAATGTTTCATCAATCCCTAATGCCTTCGAATGGATTATAAAGTTTCACAGATGATAGAGTCTCAATCTATGCTTCCAAGAAATTTGAAACACCCATATTCAGCATCGAATTCAGAGAAGAATGAATACAAATTCCTGGTATAGGAAAAATGTAAGAAGACAATACGTTTGGTCGGGCAACATTTGATATGCCCTCCACAAAGGAACAAATTGGTAAAATTCTCTGGATGATTTCTTTTCATAGGCAGAGATTAAAGTTTATATGGGGAAGTAGTAACAGTAGTCCAAATGGCTTTTTATACTCTACACCACTACTGTGGTACAGGGTGTTATAGCTTGATAAATTATTGTAGTTTGTAACACCCAAAAGGAAAAGAGATTGACCCATTGATAAGTATATCGATCGACTCAGAATCACTTTCTGATTCGATTTTGATATGCCCGTCTGTCTGTCTGTCCGTCTGTCCATGTTAATTTGTGTACAAATTACAGGTCGAAATTTTGATCCGATCGTCTTTAAATTTGGTATGGACACGTTTTTCGGCCTAGAGACGAAGCGTATTGAAATTGGAAAATTTCATACGTATATACTTTATGGGGTCTCAGACGAATATTTCCAGTAGTTACAAACAGAATGACGAAATTAGTACACTCCCATCCTATGGTGGAGGGCATAAAAAGCATTTAAAAGTCAGCAAAAAGTGTGTTGTTGCTAGAAGCATTTGACTGGTTTCCTTTATCGCGATTTCATTTTCGACCAATAAAAATCATCAGCAGGAGATGTCAAATGGATTATGGTATTGCGTCCTACAGGCATGCATATTGCGTCCTATATGTGCTCAAGTTGTCAAATGGAATGATTAGTTTAAATGGGAGCCATATCAGATTGTGGGCAAATGGGAAAACACTAGGCAAGTAAGTTAGAGTTCATGCATAAGTCAAATGCAAAATTTTATCTCAATCGGATAGGTAATGGGTTCTTCAGTTGTTTATATGAGTACTTCACTTGTAGTTGAAGTTAGATTTTTTATATTGGAGGTCATAAAATATTGTAACACCACATCTGAAGCAAATAAGAATTTAATTTGAGAAAGGGCAGAGATAGCTATTTGAAAACATTATAGCTAAGGTGCTAGCAAGATGAAGTGCCAAATTTCAAGGTCCTATGTGGTCACCTCGTCATGCCGAAAAATTTTTGGACCAAATTGGATCAAATTGTGATATGAGCGGTAAAAAATGTTCTATACATTTATAGAGGAGTACCTAGGCTTTCAGGAAAATAGTATTGTTGGTCTATATCTTTAATACAGGGTGAAATACAGGGTATCAAAGTTGCCCACTTTCCACTTTTCCAAACTTCAAGGGGCTATAACTTTTGATTTACTGAACAGATTTGCATGATTAAGGAGTCTGGAGAATGAGCCATGTGATGTACCAACAGAAGTGATATGGAAAAAAAGTTATTTTCACATTTTTGCAATAAAATGTGAATTAGTGCTTAGTATTTAACAGTGACCATAGCACTACTTGAAAATTGTCTTTTTATACGCACCACCGAAGGATGGGGGTATATTTCCTTTGTCATTCCGTTTGCAACACATCGAAATATCCATTGCCGACCCTATAAAGTATATATATTCTTGATCAGCGTAAAAATCTAAGACGATCTAGACATGTCCGTCCGTCTGTCTGTTGAAATCATGCTACAGCCTTTGAAAATGGAGATATTGAGCTGAAACTTGGCACAGATTCTTTTTGTCTATAAGCAGGTTAAGTTCGAAGATGGGCTATATCGGACTATATCTTGATATAGCCCCCATATAGACCGATTCGCCGATGTAGGGTCTTAGGCCCATAAAAGCCACATTTATTATTCGATTTTGGGCCCTTCGACTTCCTTCGTCAATTTGGTTCAGATCGGTCCAGATTTGGATATAGCTGCCATATAGACCAATCCTCCGAATTAGGGTTTTAGGCCCATAAAAGCCACATTTATTATCCGATTTTGCTGAAATTTGGGACAGTGAGTTGTGTTAGGCCCTTCGATATTTTTCAACAATTTGGCTCAGATCGGTTCAGATTTGGATATAACTGCCATATAAACCGATCCTTCGATTTAGAGTCTTATTATCCACATTTATTATCCGATGTCGCCCAAAATTTGGGACAGTTAGTTGTGTTAGGCCCTTCGACATCTTTCGTCAATTTGGCTCAGATCGGTCTAGATTTGGATATAGTTGCCATATAGACCGACTCTCCGACTTGAGGTCTTAGGCCCATAAAAAGCGCATTTATTGTCCGATGTCGCCGAAATTTGGGACAGTGAGTTAAGTTAAACCCCTTGACATACTTCTGTATTATGGCACAAATCGGTCCGGATTTGGATATAGCTGGCATATAGACCGATATCTCGATTTAAAGTCTTGGCCCCAAAAAAGGCGCATTTATAATCCGTACTTATTAGTATTTGGTCCAAATCGGATAATGTTTCGATACGGGACATAAGGTATGCAATTTTCACCGGATTTTGATGAAAGGTGGTTTACATATATACCCGAGGTGGTGGGTATCCAAAGTTCGGCCCAGCCGAACTTAACGCCTTTTTACTTGTTTAGTATTATGGCTAGACATACCCCAAACAAATAATTAGAAGTGCATTGTTGGATATGTTGTCTGGAAACTGAAAGATCTAAATCGCATTATATTTGTTTCCAAGTCATGTTTTCATTAGCAGCTATTTGTCGAATTTGCAATTTTGTCTATGGTTTGTATACATCCACTCTGATCAACGCTGCTATAGTTTGTGTGGATTGGCTGCAGCTGTGTTTTCCACTATTATTTTAGTAAAAATGCAAAATTTCCCATGAACATTAAAGAACAGGGGCAAACTTCTTACATATCAATGAGTGCTGTCCTATAAATTTTTTTTTAAGCTCAAAGATAAAGGGGCCTTTTTAGAGGCGAGACCAACCGGCATGAGGCAGTGCGAAACCTCTTTGTGGAGAAGATTTTACATGCCGTGTATGCCTCCAAAAGACTTTTGCTCCAGCAAAGAGAAGTGAACAACCTATACAATTCGAAAATTTCCAGAAAATCGGTTCAACAACAAACAACAAATAAACAAACAATCAAGCAAATACAATATACTGCAAGATTGCTGGATCGGTTTTCATCTCATCAGTCAGCATGAATCAAATAAAGCAAAGCAAACTTTAAAGAAAACTATTCAACCTCTTGCGCCAATTTATTTTTTTTTTGTTTTAATTAATTCATTAAAATCATTATAGATATCATCACAATACATTGTGCCCAGCACCATAAGGCATTTGAAAGGAAAGTTGGCAAATATTAAATCATAAATAATTATAAACAAGTAAAAGCGTGCTAAGTTCGGCCGGGCCGAATCTTAAATACCCTCCACCATGGGTCGCATTTGTCGAGTTCTTTTCCCGGCATCTCTTCTTAGCCAAAAAGAGGATATAAGAAAAGATTAGCTCTGCTATTAGAGCGATATCAAGATATTTGGATCACAATTAAATTATATGTTGGAGACCTGTATAAAATGTTAGCCAATTCGAATAAGAATTGCGATTTATATCGCAGCTGTATCGGGCTATAGACCGATTCAGACCATAATAAACACATATGTTGATGGCCATGAGAGAATCCGTCGTACAAAATTTCAAGCAAATCGGATAATAATTGCGACCTCTAGAGGCTCAAGAAGTCAAGATCCCAGATCGGTTTATATGTCAGCTATATATATTATATATATTTCAGCCAAATTGGATAGGAATTGCGCCCTCTAGAAGCTCAAGAAGTCAAGTCCCCAAATCTGTTTATCTGACAGCTATATCAGGTTATGAACCGATTTAAACCATACTTGGCACAGTTGTTGGATATCATAACAAAATACTACGCGCAAAATTTCATTCAAATCGGATAAGAATTGCGCACTCTAGAGGCCCAAGAAGTCAAGACCCAAGATCGGTTTATATGGCAGCTTTATCAGATTATGCACCGATTTGAACCATACTTGGCACAGTTATTGGATATCATAACAAAACACGTCGTGCAATCGGATAAGAATTGCGCACTCTAGAGGCTCAAGAAGTCAAGACCCAAGATCGGTTTATATGGCAGCTATATCAAAACATGGACCGATATGGCCCATTTGCAATCCCAACCGACCTACACAAATAAGAAGAATTTGTGCAAAATTTCAAGCGGCTAGCTTAACTCCTTCGGAAGTTAGCGTGCTTTCGACAGGCAGACGGACGAACGGGTAGACGGACGGACATGGCTAGATCGACATAAAATGTCGCGACGGTCAAGAATATATTGGGTTGCCCAAAAAGTAATTGCGGATTTTTCATATAGTCGGCGTTGAAAAATTTTTTCACAGGTTGTGACTCTGTAGTTGCATTCTTTCTTCTGTCAGTTATCAGCTGTTACTTTTAGCTTGCTTTAGAAAAAAAGTTTAAAAAAAGTACATTTGATTAAAGTTCATTCTAAGTTTTATTAAAAATGCATTTACTGGAGGGTATAAAGGGTTTTAGGCCCATAAAAGCCACATTTATTATCCGATTTTGCTGAAATTTGGGACAGTGAGTTGTGTTGCGACGATCAAGAATATATTGGGTTGCCCAAAAAGTAATTGCGGATTTTTCATATAGTCGGCATTGACAAATTTTTTCACAGCTTGTGACTCTGTAATTGCATTCTTTCTTCTGTCAGTTATCAACTGTTACTTTTAGCTTGCTTTGCTTTGCTTTTTTAAAAAAAGTATATTTGATTAAAGTTCATTCTAAGTTTTATTAAAAATGCATTTACTTTCTTTTAAAAAATCCGCAATTACTTTTTGGGCAACCCAACATATACTTTATGGGGTCTCAGACGCATATTTCGAATAGTTACAAACAGAATGACAAAATTAGTATACCCCCCATTCATGGTGGAGGGTATAATAACTATATAACTTTTTATTGTAAAGTTTTTATTGATGCAAATTAACCGATTAACCCATACAATCGGATATTGTTCGGCTGCAGACCGTAGGGTCTTCTATTTCTATAACAAATAGAAAAACAAATTGAAACTTTCAACTCTTGACTCCCCACATACTATAACTGATCACTCTACCGCCCGGGGCTATCATAACCTTTTTGACATTTGCTTCGTATTTATTGATTATCTGTCAAATTTGCTTATATTTTTGCAAGCAAACAAAAGAGGCTCTGTCATTGTTCCTTTAAATTCACTGTACACTTGGAGCAATGTGTATACAAGTTATAAGTGACCGCCTCTAAGAAAACTGTGTCAAATAAACAAACGTTCAAGCAATGAACAACTTTTGCTTACCGACACACACACACACACACGCACAGGCATACAAACCAGGTCGTCGAGAAACCAGTATAGTGGACAAGGACAAGAACAACGCTACTTAGTGTGCCAATAATTTTGATAACTTAAATTGTGAATAATTCAGGATGAAGTGTGAATTTTTAATGATTCGCCAAATGCCCACCCATGGTGGTTAGACCATCACACGTTCAACACGATAGCCATATCGATGATGGTAACGACTGCTGTTGTGGCCACAATCATTAATTAGGACGATTAAAGTGAGTCCATAATTCAGAAAGTCATTTATGCGTGGGCTAATTAATTTCGCCAGTGCCATTGAAGGATCATTTACCTTTCAACACACACACACACACACATAGGCATACACAAACAAACACTCCTTAAAGGCACACTAATAACAATTTCAAACATAAGCAGACACATGGTGAAAGCATTAAGCCAAGCTAGGAAAATGTTTACGATGGACTTTGCCATCGTTTCGTTTATGTTTATGTTTATGTTTGTGCTAAGGATGATTGCTAATATGTTGGCACATACACACCGACGACACACACACACCGTCTCCTACTTGGTGTATACATAAGTGGCAATAAATTGCCAACCATCTTTTAAATAGCTACTTAATACTATTTCCATTATGAATGTCCCCAACTAAGGGAGCCTACATTACGAAAGCAATGTGCGCTTGTAAATCAAATATTCTCCTGGCTTGGCCAAAGTACATAAAAAATTAAAAAAAAACCAAGACGGCAAAAAAGTTGTTAAATTTTTAATTTATTTTATTTTAGTAGGTCATTGCAGTGACGTGTATATGCTTTTGTTCGTGATTCCCTGAGTGTTATTGATTAAATTAATGTTACGGAGAAGCACAATGCAGCAAGCTCTCGTAAAAATTTTATTCGAATTAACAGTTTAGCCACTGAAAAGGGAATATGGTTTGTAGAAAATCTAGAGAGATAATGGAGAAACCTAAGGACTGTACCAGATTATGGTTCCTTCTTTTTATAGCCGAATCCGAATGACACCTTTTTAGTGAGAAGCTTTGACATAGCTAACATACCATTTTTATACCCTACACCACTACTGTGGTACAGGGTATTATAACTTAGTGAATTAGTTTATAACACCCAAAAGGAAGAGGGATAGACTCTCCGATCGACTTAGAATCACTTTCTGATTCGATTTAGTCGATTCCGTCTGTCCATGTTAATTTGTGTACAAATTTTCGCAATTTTCATCCGATCGTCTTCAAATTTGGTATGGACGTGTTTTTCGGCCTAGAGACAAAGCCTATTGAAATTGGAAAAAATCGGTTCAGATTTGGATATAGCTTCCATATATATGTTGGTCCGATTTGCAGTAATAATGCAATAAAATAGTCATTTGTTAATCTATTCCCTCGAAATTTGGTAGGAAGGATTTTCTTATGTTCCTCAATTTTACTGGTGAATTTTATAAAAATCGGTTCAGATTTGGATATAGCTCCCATATATATGTTTGTCCGATTTGCAGTAATACGGCAATAAAATTGTCATTTGTTAACCGATTCACTCGAAATTTGGCAGGAAGGATTTTCTTATGTCTCTCGATATTAAAAAGAATATTAAAGAAATCTGTTCAGATTTGGATATAGCTTCCATATATATATTCGTCCGATTTGCAGTAATACAGCAATAAAATGATCATTTGTTAACCGATTCTCTTGAAATTTGGTAGGAAGGATTTTCTTATGACCCTCAATTTTACTGGTGAATTTTATAGAAATCGGTTCAGATTTGGATATAGCTCCCAGGTGCAGGGTATAAATATGATAAATCCATTTTTTAAAAAATAACTTAAAAAAAAATTTTTTTAAAGTTCCCTAAAAGACTCATTTAGTGAGTAGCTTGAGGGTTAAAATGTTCCAAAGGAATATTGCTCACAGTCTTGTTAGTAATATTGCCAAAATATATACCTAAACTGAAAGGATTACAAGTGTTTAAAATGAAATGATTTGTTTTGTTTCCTTTCTCTATGCCCTTCCTTTGAAATTATACACATGGCTGGCCTTAGAAGGAGTCGTTCTTAAAGTATGACTACAACCTACCATGGAGCTTGTTCGCTAGCTCGGATAGTAGGGGATTCTTCCTGCATTGTAGGAAGATTGCTTAAGAGCAATTTCTCTTTCTTAACCTCTCTAAGGAGCTTGTTCGGATATTTTGGATGTCGAGAGAGACTTCCTATAACAAAACAACACCATGCAGCAACTTTAGTCAAAACCAAAACTTTACCAAAACTCTCATATTTATACCCACCGCCATAGGATGGGATATACTAATCTAGTCATTCCGTTTGTAGCACATTTAAATATTGATCTGCTATATGGGGTAGCAGATCAATATTTAAAGGTGCTGCAAATGGAACGTCTCGAAATTCTTAATCAATTAAGCCATGTCCGTCCGTCTGTCGAAAGCACGCTAACTTTCGAACGAGTAAAGCTGGGTGCTTGACATTGCTTATAAGCGCAGGACGGTTGGGATTGTAAATGCGCCAGATTGGTCCATGTATTGGTATAGACGTCATATAAACCGATACCGGATTTTTAATTCTTTAGGCTCTAGAGGACGCAATTCTTTACCGATCTAGTACCAAAGTGATTTATTTTGACTTCTAATAACTGTGCCAAGTATGGTTTAAATCGGTTCATAACCTGTTATAGCTCCCATATAGACCGATCTCGGATCTTGAATTTTCGAACTGCTAGAGGGCGCAATTACAATCCGATTTTACTGAAATTTAGCATGAAGTTTTTTAATTTGACCATCAACAACTGTGTATGGTTTATATTGCAGCTATATCAAAACATGGGCCGATATAGCCCATTTACAATCCAAACCGACCTACACTGAAGTATTTGTGCAAAATTTGCATGCTTTCGACAGACAGACGGGCAGACAGACGGTCAGACAGACAGACGGACAGACAGACAGACGGACAGACGGACAGACTGACAGACAGACAGACAGACAGACGGACAGACAGACAGACGGACAGACGGACAGACTGACAGACTGACAGACAGACAGACAGACGGACAGACAGACAGACAGATGGACAAACAGACGGACAGACAGATGGACAGACAGACAGATGGACAGACAGACAGATGGACAGACAGACAGATGGACAAACAGACGGAAAGACAGACGCACAGACAGACGGATAGACTGACAGACGGACAGACAGACAGACGGGCAGACAGACAGACAGATGGACAAACAGACGGACAGACAGATGGACAGACAGACAGATGGACAGACAGACAGATGGACAAACAGACGGAAAGACAGACGGAAAGACAGACGCACAGACAGACGGATAGACTGACAAACAGACGGACAGACAGACAGATGGACAAACAGACGGACAGACAGATGGACAGACAGACAGATGGACAGACAGACAGACAGACAGACAGACAGACAGACAGACAGACAGACAGACAGACGGACAGACTGACAGACAGACAGACAGACAGACGGACAGACAGACAGACAGATGGACAAACAGACGGACAGACAGATGGACAGACAGACAGATGGACAGACAGACAGATGGACAAACAGACGGAAAGACAGACGCACAGACAGACGCACAGACAGACGGATAGACTGACAAACAGACGGACAGACAGACAGATGGACAAACAGACGGACAGACAGATGGACAGACAGACAGATGGACAGACAGACAGACAGACAGACAGACAGACAGACAGACAGACAGACAGACAGACAGACGGACAGACGGACAGACTGACAGACAGATAGACAGACAGACAGACAGACAGACAGACAGACAGACAGACAGACAGACAGACAGACATACAGACAGACGGACAGACAGACAGACAGACGGATAGTCAGACGGACAGACAGACGGACAGACAGACGGACAGACAGACAGACGGACAGACAGACGGACAGACAGACGGACAGACAGACGGACGGACAGACAGACAGACGGACAGACAGACAGACAGACGGACAGACAGACGGACGGACAGACAGACAGACGGACGGACAGACAGACGGACAGACAGACGGACAGACAGACGGACAGACAGACGGACAGACAGACGGACAGACAGACGGACAGACAGACGGACAGACAGACGGACAGACAGACGGACAGACAGACGGACAGACAGACGGACAGACAGACAGACGGACAGACAGACGGAAAGACAGACGGAAAGACAGACGGATAGACTGACAGACGGACAGACAGACAGACAGACAGATGGACAAACAGACGGACAGACAGATGGACAGACAGACAGACAGACAGACAGACAGACAGACAGACGGACAGACGGACAGACTGACAGACAGACAGACAGACAGACAGACAGACAGACAGACAGACAGACAGACGGACAGACAGACGGATAGTCAGACGGAGAGACAGACGGACAGACAGACGGACAGACAGACGGACAGACAGACAGACGGACAGACAGACGGACAGACAGGCGGACAGACAGGCGGACGGACAGACAGACAGACGGACAGACAGACAGACAGACGGACAGACAGACGGACAGACAGACGGACAGACAGACAGACGGACAGACAGACGGACAGACAGACAGACAGACAGACAGACGGACATGGCTAAATCTATTTTGAGTGTAAGGACGATCAAAAATATATATTTTTTCTCGAACCAAAATTTCGATATGTTACAAGCTGAATGACGAAATTAGTATACCCCTATTCTATGGTGGAGTATAAAAGAATCTAATCACCATGTCTTTTTTTGTTTATTTTAAATCACTTTTTTTAAAAAACCGTCCTCTAACCACGAAAAACTCTCACCCGCATCCAAACAACGAGTACTCGTAAGCCGAAAATTTAGAAAAGTGTGCTAAAGGGAGAACTTTCCTCCTCTTTTCGATATAAGCTTTCAAAATGCGTGTCTTTTCTGTGCAGATTTTTCTGTTATTTTTGAAAAAGTTGTGTTATGTACCACAGCTTAACTATTAAAATCTAGGCCGCCTTTCTTCAACATTATGATTACATTGCTGGTTTTGTGGAACACCATATTGTCTACAGCTCTCAAATTTGTTATGCCATGACAGTCCTTACCCTCAACTACATTGGCTAATAAAATTTCCCCCAAAAACACAAGTGAGAATAAACTAGAAATTAAAACTAAAAGTGCTAATGGAATTCAACAGAAAATTTATTGGAGAAATATAAAGGACAAATAAACTCACGCATACACACGCAAGGATTATTGTCAAACTCAAATAATACACAGATTAAAGCGTATTAAGCTCGATTGGACCGAATCATACATTCACCCCACCATGGATGGCACAGTCAAATAAATTCAATGGTTTCTCTTCGCAGGCTGAATTGAAAAAAGGATAATAGGAAGTCATAACAAGTCATTGTAATAGATTCCTAGAATAAATCGGGAGATCAGTTTCTTCCCACATATCAATGAATGTTGTCCGATTCAAGTTTTAAGTTCTATGAAAAGGGACCTCCATTTTATATCCGAGTCCGAATGGCGTGCCGCAGTGCGACACCTCTTTATGGAGAAGGCTGGGCTTTTTTCGATTCTATCCCTCTGTGCCATACTATTTGAGGCATTTGCTCAACATACTCGCACTACTACAGATTTTTCTTTGCTTTGTACTCTTTCTCTCTCGCTCACACCAATGACAAAATCTAATCGAATTTACATTTGAAATGTTTGGGTCTGCAAAAGAGCTGTGAAATTGAATTAGAACTATTGCTGTAGAGCAAAAAAAAAATTTAAAGTAGTGTGAGATGCAAGGCAATTTCGATAAACGTCTGTAGCCACAAACTGTTTGCCTCCACTTCGAAAGTAGAGTTCGACTTTATTATTAGGGACACCTACTAATGGGGCTTTGACATTTAAGTGCCTACTCAAAAATTAATTCAAATAATCAATTATTGTAATAAGGATAACAAACAACAACGACAACGACAACATCACCAGCACTAAGTGACAAGTCAGTCACTATTATAATTAAGTGATTAGAATTTCTATTTTGTTGATTATCTCACTTCAAGTAAACCAAATATGTCATATGCATATTTTTTGTCATTATTCGATGGCCAAGTATAATTAAAAATAATCGAAGGCGTTTCTCAATAATAACAAGTGAAAATGGCATTGAGTTTATTCGGGCTGAACTTGATTCACCTCTTAATTAATATCATGTAAAGTGGCCTCTGATAGTAGGCATTTCGAATTGTTTTGATTTTGAGATGTTCAAAACTCTATAGGGATAAATCTGATGTAGGTATTACAAGACTCAACATTAACTATCTATCGAGGTGGAATAGGTTTTTGGAAGGTAGCCACAAAAATGAGATTTTTCTGATAATAAACAAGTAAAAAGGCGTTAAGTTTCACCGGGGCGAACTTTGGATACCCACCACCTCGAGTATATATGTAAACCACCATTCTTCATAATCCGATGATAAATTCATAATTTATGCCCCGGTAGCAACTACATCAAAATAAGGTCTGATTTGAACCAAATTCGACATGGATATTGAGTAGTCTTATAAGTACAAGTCATTGTTCAATTTTGTAGAACAAAATATTGATCTTTTTGGTAGCCATATCCAAATATAGATTGATCTGAACCATATACGATACCCATGTCGAAAAACCTAAAATAAGTAACTGTGTCAAATTTCAGCAAAATCGGATTAAAAATGTGCCTTTTATGCGGCCAAGACTTTAAATATCGATCTGGGCCAAATTGCAGGGGGATATGGAAGGGCTTAACACAACTCACTGTTTCAAATTTCAGCGAAATCGGATTATTAATGCGCCTTTTAAGGGCCCAACACCCGAAATCGAGAGAGATCGGTCTATATGGCAGCTATATACAAATCAGCACCGATCTAATCCATAGTACAGAAAGCTGTCGACTGGCCTAACACAACTTACTATTCGCAATTTCAGCAAAATCGGATAATAAATGTGGCTTTTATGGGGCTAAAGCCCCAAATCGGCGGATCGGTCTATATGGGGGCTATATCAATATGTAGTCCAATGTAACCCATCTTCAAACTTAACCTTCTTATGGACAAACAAGTAAAAAGGCATTAAGATCGGCCGGGCCGAACTTTGGACACCCACCACCTCGGGTGCATATGTTAGCCCCCTTTCTCCACTATCTGTTGAAAATTGGATAACTTATGCACCCAAATTTGGCAAGAACATTGAGTGGTGTAATAAATATAAATCACAGTTGAATTTTGTATTTCAAATTTAAGCGAAATCGGATATAAATAATGCTTTTATGGGCTTCAGACCCTTCATCGGCAGATCGCTCTGTATGGAACTACAATATATCTAAATATTGTCAGATACAAACATATCCGGGACGGACGTCGGGAGGCCTAAAACTACCCACTGTTTCAAATTTCAACGAAATCGGGTAATAATTAGAGCTTTTATGGGCTTCAGATCCTTTATCGGCAGATCGGTCAATATCGCACCTATCTGACTATAGTCCGATCTGAACCATATTTAAGTCCTATGTGAAGAGGACTTAAATACCCACTGTTTCAAATTTCAGCGAAATCGGTTAAAAAATAAAGCTTTTATGGTCTTCAGACCCTTTATCGGGAGATCGGTCTATATGGTAGCTATATCTAAATGTAGTCCGATCTGTACCACATTTGGGTCGGATGTCAGGAGGCTTGAAATAATTCACTGTTTTACATTTCAGCGAAATCAGGTAATAAATAAAGCTTTTATGGGCTTCAGACAATTTATCGGGAGATCGGTCTATATGGCAGCTATATCTAAATATGGACCGATCTAATCCATATTTAGACCAGATGTCGGCAGGCGTAAAATAACTCATTGTTGCAAATTTCAGCGAAATCGGGTAATAAATAAAGCTTTTATGATCTTCAGACCATTTATGGAGAGATCGGTCTATATGGAAGCTTTATCTAAATATTGTCCGATCTGAACCATATTTGGGTCAGTTGCCTTAAACTACTCACTGTTTCAAATTTCAGCAAAATCGGATGAAAAATAAAGTTATTATGCGTATTAGAACCTTTATCGGAAAATCAGTCTATATAGCAGCTATATCCAAATATGGCCCGATTTGGTCCGTTCAAGAACTTAATCAGCGTGCATCAAAAAGACGTATCTGTGCCAAATTTTAGCTCAATATCTCAATTTTTGAAGGCTCTAGAGTGATTACAACAGATGGACGGACAAACGGACAGACACACATAGTAGGCTATTTTGTCATTCTATTTGCACCACGTCGAATTATTCATACATTTTCAACCCTACAAGAAATAGAAACTAGATCGTAGTAATTCATTCATGGACGAACTAGGCCGCCCTCTGTCTGTTCAAATTATTCTACAGCCTATCAAAATAACGCGCATAATTCAATGTTGGCCTATATCTCTATTAAGCACCAATTTATATCGATCTCCCTTTAAAAATTCTTGAGAACATAAAAGTCTTATTTTGCCCCAATTCCGATGAACAACAGTGCCGAGCTTGGACAAACTATTTCCCGATTAACGGGAGAAAAGGAGAGAGGAGAAACGGGTTTTCCGCAGAAAGAAACAAAAAATAGAAAGATGTGAGTGTGCCAAACTGAAATTTACAGGAGTCATAATGACGATAACGGCGAAAAGGATACCGCACAACGAATCTCCGATCATGGTACATAATGTTCACCTTTAGTAAAAATGAGGTTCAAGTAGCAGTGACCCGACCAAAGAACAACAAGGCAAAAGAAGCCGATGGATTACCCCCTGAACTATTTAGGACCGCATAAAGTATATGCATCAGCTCGTCTGCGCGTGTCCGATGATTGGGACCTCAGCATACTATTGGGTTGCCCAAAAGTAATTGCGGATTTTTTTAAAAGAAAGTAAATGCATTTTTAATAAAACTTAGAATGAACTTTAATCAAATATACTTTTTTTACACTTTTTTTCTAAAGCAAGCTAAAAGTAAAATTTGTCAACGCCGACTATATGAAAAATCCGCAATTACTTTTTGGGCAACCCAATATGTCCCGTACAAAAGAAAGGAGCCAAGACTGAATGTGCCAATTACAGAGTTGAATATTAGAACCTTATATTAGATTAGGTAAGGATGAAAAGAGGGTGCGGATATCCGCCCATTCCACTACGGACATGCACTTAAACCAGTAATCGGCTTGTTGTGCGATCTAAATACTAAAAAGTAGCCTCGAAAAGAAAATCTAAATCAGGTATTCGGTGCTACCTACAAAATCACTAAATGTTTTCCATACCAGGCCCAAAAGTTGGTTCTAGTCTAGTATTGTGTCTCCACCTAAGTGCCGCTGTCTAGTAGCCGCTAATGCCGCAACATGACATGGGAAATGCTCCAACGTCTCATCATCTTTCCCACATGTTATCATTTGCCGCATCGTTTTTGCATAAGTGAGCTCGTTGTCCTGGAGACCACCGTATCGCAGAGGTTAGCATGTCCGCCTATGGCGCTGAACGCCTGGCTTCGAATCTTGGCGAGACCATCAGGACAAATTTTCAGCCCAGGTTTCCCCTTCTTACAATGCCAGATAAAACTTCTCTCCAAAGAGGTGTCGCACTGCGGCATGCCGTTCGGACTCGACTATAAAAAGGAGGCCCCTTATCATTGAGCTTAAACTTGAATCGAACTTCACTCATTGATATGTGATAAGTTTACCCCTGTTCCTTAGTGGAATGTTCATGGGCAAAATTTGCAATTTACAATGCCCACTTATCGTGGTAATCTATGCTGAAAGTTGTGAAAATTTGTCGCACGAAAATGTTCGCGAATTTATAAAATTTTTTTGCAAAATAATTTTTTCAAGTCACTGTAAACAACACAAATGATGGTCGAACGCCAAAACGTTCTGAATACGATTATGCGCGAAAATGTTAAACTTTCTAATGGGAATTTCAGATTGGACCTTGCCGCACTTGGTCTTGGCTAGGCCAGAAAAGTATAAAGCGTTCCTCGTAGTGCTCGATTACCGCATAGCCTTTCTGTGCTGTTTGTCCGTCTGTCGTTGTTATAAATACCTTCCGCCGTTTGTAGCACATCTAAATATTGGTCTAAGACCAATGGGCCATATCGGTCCTTGTTTTGATTTAGCTGCCATATAAACCGATCTTGGATCTTGACTTTTTAAGCCTCTAGAGAGCGCAATTATTATCCGATTTGGCTTAAATGTGGCATGTTTTGACTTCCAACCACTATGTCAAGTATGAACGAAATCGGTCTCTAATCTGATATAGCTCCCATATAAACCGATCTCCCGATAATACATCTTGGGCCCAATTCTTATGCGATTTGGCTGACATTTTGCATAATGACTTTTACTATGGTCTCCAACATCCAAACCAAATATGGTCCGAAACGGTCCATAAACTGATATGGCTTCAATAGCATATCAATGTTTACCATTTATCCTATGTTTGCCTATAAAAAGATACTGGTCAAAGAACTTGACAAATGCGATCCATGGCGGAGGGTACATAAGATTCAGCCCGGCTGAACTTAACGCAATTTTACTTGTTTTTATACCCACCACCGAAAGATGGAGGTATGTTCATTTTGTCATTCCGTTTGCAACAAATCGAAACATCCATTTCCGACCCTATAAAGTATATATATTCTTGATCTGCGTAAAAATCTAAGACGATCTAGACATGTCCCTCCGTCAGTACAGTTTTTAAAAATAGAGATATTGAACTGAAATTTTGCACAGATTTATTATTTTGTTCATAAGCAGGTTAAGCACGAAGATGGGCTATATCGGACTTTATCTCGATATAGCCCCCATATAGAACGATAAGCAGGTTAAGTTCGAAGATGGGCTAAATCGGACTATATCTTGATATAGCCCCCATATAGACCGATACGCCGATTTAGGGTCTAAGACCCATAAAAGCCACATTTATTGTACGATTTTGCTGAATTTTGGGACAGTGAATTATGTTAGGCCCTTCGACATTCTTCGTCAATTTGACCGAGATCGGTTCTGATTTGGATATAGCTGCCATATAGACCGATCCTCCGATTTAAGGTCTTAGGTCCATAAAAGCCATATTTATTATCCGATTTTGCTGAAATTTGGGACAGTGAGTTATGTTAAGCCCTTCGACATTCTTCATTAATTTGGCCCAAATCGGTTCAGATTTGGATATAGCTGCCATCTAGACCGATCCTCCGATTTAGGGCCTTAAACCCATAAAAGCCACATTTATTATCCGATTTTGATGAAATTTGAATCAGAGAGTTGGGTTAGCCCCTTCGACATCCCTCGCCAATTTTGCCCAGATCGGACCAGATTTGGATATAGCTGCCATATAGACCGATCTTCCGATTTAGGGTCTTAGGCCCATAAAAGCTACATTTCGTATCCTATTTTGATGAAATTTGGAACACTGAGTTGTGTTAGCCCCTTCGACGTCCTTCGTTAATCGGTTCACATTTGGATATAGCTGCCATATAGACAGATGCTCCGATTTAGTGTCTTAGGCCCCTAAAAGCCACATTTATTATACGATTTTGCTGAAATTTCGGACAGTGAGTTGTGTTAGGCCCTTCAACATCTTTCTTCAATTTGGCCCTGATCGGTTCATATATGGATATAACTGCCATATAGACGTATTTCTTGATTTAAGGTTTTGGGCATATAAAACGCATTTATTGTCCGATGTCGCTGAAATTTGGGACAGTGAGTAAGCTTAAGCCCCTTGACATTCATCTACAATATGGCACAGATCGGTCCAAATATGGATATAGCTGCCATATAGACCGATCTCTCGGTTTTAGGTTTTGGGCCCATAAAAGATGCATTTATGGTCCCATGTCGTTGAAATTTGAGACAGTGAGTTCAGTTAGGCTCTTCGACATTTTTCTGCAACTTGGCCAAATCGGTCCAGATTTGGATAGAGCTGCCATGTAGACGGATATCTCGATTAAAAGTCTTGGCCCCATAAAAGGCGCGTTTATAAACCGATTTCACTGAAATTTGACCCAGTGACTTATGTTATGCTTTTCGACATCCGTGGAGTATATGATTCAGATCTGTTTATTTTTAGATATAACTACTGTACTTATTAGTATTTGGTCCAAATCAGAACATATTTCGATATAACTGCTATGGGACATAAGGTATGCAATTTCTACCGGATTTTGATGAAAGGTGGTTAACATATATATATATCCAAAGTTCGGCCCGGCCGAACTTAACGCCTTTTTACTTGTTTTTGTTTGTTTTGGTCATCAAGGTGGAGATCGCATTTGTTACCCAATCATCACGATGTCGATATATTACTTTTTTTAGCACATAGATCAGCGCTACGAAGTTTGGTAAAAATCGGTTCAGATTTATGTATATCTCCCGATTTCACATTTAAGGGTGTAGTTACTATAATTTACAGCCATATTGCACGAAATGAGTATGGAATATTTTAATGCCCATCTGAAAGCCTCTGCTGGCATTAAGGTATAGATCCCATATAAAGATAGTAGCCGCGCACCAAATTGAGTATGGAATATTTTAATACCCATCTGAAATCCTCTGTTGGGATTTGGGTATAGCTCCCATATAATGATAGTAGCCGTGGATGTTCACAACTTCGTATCTCTGCTGTTATTATAACACCCTGAAAACATATTTAAATAAGCTTTTCGAATCGGTTATTAAATGCCTTTATTTTTAATTTTCTTTGGAACCGTAAACACTTCATTATCAAATTTCAACAATAATTTTCTTCAGCTGTATGATTGATGCCTCAATCTTTTCCTTTTCAAAACATCCTTATCTTGGGCTGCAAAACTCACTCACTCATCGATGAAATTTTAGCATTATATGTCATATATCAATGGAGGCATACCTTAACGGGCCTTCATATCATGAATACTTAATGAGACCTCGGGTCCTTCTTGTGAAGTGCTTGCATACCCGCATACGAATATTTCAAATTCGATTCGACGAACGACGCTAATGAAGTATTCTCTCTGTCTTATAATTTAATAACCTGTCAAATTGTGTATGACATCAAATAAATGTACTCAGGCATATTATGAGTGTGTATGTAGTGTAGGCCCAGACATTCTTACCCATACGTCTCTACATTTACATATCAATTTTAATACATTGTGTCAATGTAAACGGCAGATAGTATAATTAATATAAGAAAAACAAAGAGACAAAACACAGATAAAAAGGTGAGCACATTGTAGAGAGCTGATTATAGCACAGTGTCGCAGTATGTATCTGTGTCTGCGTGTGTGTGTGTGTGTGAGTGCTCACTTAAACATTAGTCATTTTCAAGCAAATAAAATGCCAATTTAATGCATACTTTGATGGCGTAATAAAATTCCATCATCAATAACAATGTCTTGTTACTGGGCTGTCGTTTTTTTTTTTTTTTGTTTTTGTTTTGCTGTTGTAGGCTGCTCATATGTATGTTAGGGTCCTTTGGGACTTGTCTCCCTCAATCTGCTGATGTGGAAAGCAATATGGACAAGCACTAGACCATAAACTAGTTTATTGTGAAGTCTCACAAGGCAATATGAGTTGTTCACTTTTCTGCGGTATAGAATCCAATCAAATTTTCTATTGGTCGGGTAATAAATTAATAACAATTTTTTTGTCTTGCTCTGGGAATACCCAATACCTCTATGGAACTAGCAGACACTATGTGTGTTGTGGTGGCAGGGTTATTGTATCATGAGTACAAACAAAAGTTGTGAAATATTAAACTTTTGATGGATTTTCAGGATTATTGATTGAACTGTTGTACAGACTACACTATTTTTTCCTTACCTTAAGGCATACATAAACATTTTAATTAGAAAAGTTAAACTAGTCAAAAAAAGTTTTAATTAGAACCCAAAATAACAATACATCAAACAAATAAAAAAATTCAAAAAAACGTGAAAACTTAATGTGATGTCGCTATGCGGTACGCAGTTTGGACTCGCTATAGGAGGCTCCTTATCATTGAGCTTAAAGTTTAATCGGACTGCACTCATTGATATGAGAGAAGTATCGCCTGCTCCTTAATGTTATGTTCATGGGCAATTTATTGTAATAGTGGTAGTAATAGCTGAACACTCCGGTAGGGACTATATGCGACTCAATTGAATGGTATTGGAGTAGAAAGGAAGTAGTAGAGTAGAAATCCATGTGTCCAAACTAAGTTCATGACAAACTTAAGATCAGGACAATACAAATGAAGGCTTTTAAGCATTGAGTTGAAAAAGGCAGACTATCTGGCGCATCATCTGGCAAAAATTTTCACAGCCTGCCTAGGACTTGCATATACTCCGAAACCCTAGCAGGAGGCAAGGGTGGTGTTTATACCCAAGCCTGGCAAGGCACCAAAGGCCTACAGACCCATAAGCCTTACATCCTTTCTACTCAAAACTATGGAGCGTATTGTGTACATCGTGATAAAGAGTAGAACATCCATTGAACTGCTCAAATACAAACAGCATGCCTATGTCAAGGGAAGGTCGGTGGAGACTGCCCTGCGAGAGGTTGTGCATAATATAGAAGAATCCTTCGATGGGAAAACGTACACACTGGCGGTATGCATTGACATCGAGGGGGCTTTTAACAATGTGCGGAGCTACACTCTGATCCAATCCTTAGACCAGTACTGGGTGGACCCGGTCCTTAGAGACTGGATAAATCATATGCTAAGTAACAGGTGGATGAATTGTGTGTCCCATGGCATAAATATAAGGGAGAAAGTGGCACAAGGCACGCCACAGGGGGGCATATTATAGCCACTCCTATGGGTGACCACCATAACTGACCTATTATAGATGCTGACTGAGGAGGGATTTGAAGCCGTCGTTGTTATAATACTTCTTAGGGCTACGCATCTGAACGAGGACCGAAATGGTCTTGCATATGGCATATGACTGGGCTAGACAAAGAGGTCTCAATGTTAACCCAGAGAAGACTGTTCACAACGAAGACGAAGGTGGGCCAATTTAACGCACCACGTTTCCTCAATAAGACGATTTCGATATATGACAAGGTCAAATACTTAAGTGTTTGGCAGGAAACTGAATTGGAAGTGTCACATTCACGAGCGTACTGAGAAGGCTCACAGATGTTGGGCACTATGTCGACAGGCAGTAGGTTCGAAATGGGGCCCGAATCCTAGGATAGACCACTAGCTCTACAGGAGCCTGATTAGACAAATACTTACTTATGCCTCAGTAGTTTGGTGGACTGCTATGGAGAAAAAGTGCAACATAAGGACCATACAACAGGTTCAGAGAACATGTTGTCTTGGCATAGGCGGAGCGATAACGACCACGCCCACTTGGGCACTGGAGACCATTCTAGATATCCAACCCATTGACATACAGATTAAGTGTGAGGCAGCCCTACGGCTATGAGACTTAAGGCGAGGGGAGAATGGATTGAGGATGGGAGCAGCTCATACCATCGCGGTATATGGTGATAGGAAACCTGCAAGGAGCTTTCCGATCGGATACTTGAAATGAATCTTGAAGTTGAGTGAGAGGCACTGCTGCCATCGGCACAGTCTTGGATTGACGGAACCCTGGTATTGCCATCTGGAAGATCATATTACGCCGATGGATCAAAGCTAGAGGACAGAGTGGGCCTGGGGGTATACATTGAGAACCAAGGGACTGAGATCTGTTTTTGGACTGCCTGACCATACGGTCCTGCAGGCGAAGATTCGGGCAATCACGAAATGCGTGAAGTGGTGTGGTGCTAACGCGAGGACGTCAAGTGTGAACATCTTTAGTGACAGTAAAATTACCATAAGTGCATTATAAACCAGGACGGTCAGGTCACGAACAGTCTTGCTGTGTAAGAAGGAGATTAACGGCTTCTCTGGGGATGGCAAAATCCGCATCATTTGGGTGCCGGGCCATAACGGAGTAAGGGGAAATAAAAGGGCAGACGATTTGGCAGTGAAGGCCAGAGGACTGTCCTCAATAAACTTGGTTAACCCAAAGCCTTTCGGCACAGTCCGAATTAAGGGAGTGGGTGACGAATGCGCATGCAACATTGTGGAACAGCGAAAAGGTCGGTAGGATGGCGAAAATCCTATGGGGGGATCCAGATCGTGAGAAGATGAGGCTATTACTGAAAGGAACCAAGAAGGAGGTCAGTATAGCTATTGGTTTCATAACGGGACACATAGGACTACGAGCTCACTTATGTAAAATCGGTGAGGCAAGTGATAGCATGTGTAGGGTATGCGGGGAAGATGATGAGACATTGGATCATTTCCTTTGTCATTGCCCAGCATTCGCGTCTAACAGATACCGGCACTTAGGTGGAGACTCAATATCAGACATGAACCAACATAGGGGAGTGGTATTGAAAACAATTAAGGATTTTGTAAATAGCACGGAATTCCTAACTTAAATTTTTTTTTTAGAGGTTACTTTATAGTTTTTAGAGCGCACAACAAGCCGATTACTGGCTTAGGTGTATGTCCATAGTGGCATGGGGCGGATTAATATCTACACCCTCTTTTCAACCTAACCTAGCCAAAATTTTGCACAGCTCCGTATTTTGTTAATATGCAGGTTAAGTTCTTGAACGGGCCAAATCGGATCATATTTGGACATATAGACCAATGGTCTAATTGTGGTCTTGAGTTCATACAAGGCTCATTTAATAGCTAATTTCGCTGAAAATTGGAACAGTGAGTTGTACTAGGACCTCCGATATCCGATCCAAACCAGGCTAAATTTACATATAGCTGTCATAAAAACCGATCTGCGGATTGAGGTCGAAAGCCCATAAAAACCGCATTTATTGCCTAATTTCGCTGAAATTTGGAACAGTGAGTTGCAGTAGGACACCCGATATTTGACCGGAATAAGGATCAGATTAGATCTTATTTGGATATAGCTGTCATATAGACCGATTCTCAGATTCAGGGATTTAAGCCTGAGCAAGCCGCTGCAGTAGGACACCCTATATTTGAAAGGAATAAGGATCAGATCGGATCATATTTGGGTACAGCTGTCATATAGACCGATTCTCAGATTCAGGGATTTAAGCCTGAACAAGCCGTATTTATCACTCGATTTCTCTGAAATCGGGAACTGTGATTTGTACAAGGCCACTCGATATCCAACGAAGTATAGTCAACATCAGACCATATAGACTGATTTGCTGACTTAGGGTCTAAAGCGCGTAAAAGGCCCATTTATTAATCGATTTCGCTGATGTTAGGAACAGTGAGTTGGGATGGACCATCCGATATCCAAGTCATGTATTGCCCATATCAGACTACATTTAAATATAGCTGTCATATAGACCGAACTACCGATAGAAGGAGCATTTGTTACCCGATTCGACTGAATCTACTCCAGTGAGTTGGAGTAGAACACCCACTATTTTAACGGAGTATGGTTCCAATATGACCATACTTGGATATTTAGTTTCATATATACCGATCTTCGAATTCAAGGACTTAAGCCTATAAAAGCCGCATTTATCACTCGATTCCTTCGAAATTTACAACAGTAAGTTGTACAAGGCCATTCGATATCATCAGACCAAACTTGGATTTAGCTGCCATATGGACCGATCCACCGACTTAGGGTCTTAAGAGCGTAAAAGGCCCATTTATTATCTGATTTCGCTAACATTTGGATCAGTGAGTTGGATTAGGCCACCGATAATCCGAACCGAGTGTATTCAATAGCAAAACATATTTTAATATAGCTGTCTTACCAACCGATCTGCTAATTTGATGTCTCAAGCACACAAAAAGCGCATTTATTATTTATTTATTATTGAATTTGGAAACAGCGTGTTGCGCTAGGCCAACCAATAGCCGATGGTCAACATAAGGCGTTATTGTTATATATTGGGTTGCCCAAAAAGTAATTGCGGATTTTTTTAAAAGAAAGTTAATGCATTTTTAATAAAACTTAGAATGAACTTTAATCAAATATACTTTTTTACACTTTTTTTTATAAAGCAAGCTAAAAGTAACAGCTGATAACTGACAGAAGAAAGAATGCAATTACAGAGTCACAAGCTGTGAAAAAATTTGTCAACGCCGACTATATGAAAAATCCGCAATTACTTTTTGGGCAACCCAATAGCTGTCATGTAGTCCCATCTGCCATTTAAGGGTCTTATACTCATAAAAACCTCATTAATTAACCTTTTCTCTGAAATTTGAATATCTTCTTGGTACATAATCCATGATACCCGCCATACCCTCTTGTTTACTTTTCGGGTTCGTGTACATGTTTGCTTCCTGTGGTGTTGGGGCAGGATATTCCTCACAGTTACTGAACAAATGTGGGTGTCATAGTTGGGTTCTGGTTTTCGTTAATAGTCCCTATAGGCCCAAAACTCTAAATGAAGATATCGGCCTATAGATGTTGGCAACTCGTCCGATCTCAACCAAATTCGACAATGACGTGTTGGGTTCTAATCGAACATTAAATGCCTTTTTTATGGGGCTAAAATCTTAAATAGGAATATCGGTCAATATGTCAGCTCTATCCAATCACTTTTAAGTTCACAAAAGAATATTTCGATGACAAAATTAGTTTATCCCCTTTCCTTCGGTAGTGGGTATAAAACTTATAAAGCCGCATAATATGACCAGTTTGAACATAAATTTTCGAGGAAAATTTCATTTAATCCTTACCCTTAAACTTCATATTTGGTGTTCAATACATCCAGATATATTCCCTTCCTAGAAATTGTTTAGTTTAGTTTTTCCCCATGAGTAACTTGCATGACTCTTCTAAAGGCATAGGTGTTCCTTCCGGTGCAATTTGCTACTAATACTAATCAAATAGCAAACCCAAATATTCGCCTAAGGCCATAGGGTATAACTGAACTGCAAGGCCATGAAGTCAATTTGAAATTCAATCTCAAGAGTGCTGCTAAATAATAACAATACAACAGATGCCTAGATGAGGGGGCAAACGTTAAAGGCAAATGGTCATTTCCAGACAATGTTGTTAGGTTTTCTTCTTTGGTCTCCATCTTTTCATTTTCTCTGCGACTAGAATTTCAATTTGTGTTACACTTTGGCCTTTAGTTGCATGCAACTCCTGGCTCTGGTGTTGTTATGGTTTTTAGTGTTATTGGACATTCAGGGGACAAAAGGAAGCTATGCTTCTCTAGACAGCAGTTGTTCTATTTTTGGAAATTTTTCTTTGCCTTTATGTTCTTCTTTATTGTGTTTGGTAATGTCTAATGTTGTTCGGTTTTGTTTTTTTTTTTTTGTTCTATTTTTAGGCACCATACCAGCGACGCCGGAAAATATAACAGTCACCTTCCTAACACCGACTACAGTGCGGGTTTCATGGCAGACAATGATCGATTTGAATGCACATCCTGTGGAGAAGTACATAGTGACATACAAGCCCACAGATGACAGGTATGTACTACAACTGCATTATATTGTAGAACAAACAGGCCTAGATACGCTTTCCTAAAATCCTCTACATAAGGAAAAAGTCACCAAAAGTGACTTTTATCTATACCCTACAATTCTAAATATAGACCGTGTGCACTATCTGGGGTGGGGGAAAAAACATAACATTTCCCTCCCTGATCCAAAAATAGTACCCCTATAAGCTTTAATATACAAGCACTGAACGATAAAACTCCATTAAAATTGATAAGGGCTAATGAAGGTGGGCAATCTCTACCTTCCAGCCAACAAGGACAGCTGGCAACTAAAAATGATACAATAAAGGAAGGAAGGAAGGCAGAGCGGAAAGAAGAAAAGGAAGTTTACCAACACACAAAAAATAAAATATTGACGGTAATGACACTGAAGTGGAATGGAATGCCAATTGGATTGAAGCAATTGCTCGAAATCACTTTGAATATTTTATCCAACATAAGTTTGCATCCGTTACTGGGGAAGAGGAGGCAAAAGTCACGAAACCCCCCTTAAGAAATATTGAGAGGGTAGTATAATGACTGTTCATAGATTTCCCATGTTATCGCTTTGGAATAGAAACACCAGGACAACGTTTGCAAAGGGACACAAAAGACAGTCTTGGATCTAATAATAAATTGAGAAAACGTACTGCAAAATAAGGACGAATGGTGTTATGGTAAATTTATAAAAAATATGGCACTTTATGATTTATTATGCTTAAGCCGTAGAAAAATTTAGAACGTGACAGTTCATTTTGATGCCGGCATAAAATTAAATGTGCAAAACACCTATCTTCTCTTAACGGTTCTAAATTGAGAAGATATGCTAAAGTTCTTGTATAGAAATGGGTGAAACGGAAATTTTATATCTTTGATCAGCATCTCTGAAGAAAAATGTTGAAAATGGATAAAGGCCTCAATAATGTCGCCAGCACTTGTCAGATATACCCTAATAAAAAATTTGTCCGATGTTCCTCCCAGGATTCGAACATGCCAAATCGAATTGGACATGCTATACTAGAAAGGTAGAAACGCTTTGAAAGCCAAATGAATTGAACGAAATCCAGTTAAACGCGAATTAAATTCGGCCCCAATAAAAATGTTCTCCGATGTTCTTGCCAAGATTCGAAGATACCAAATCGAATTGGACATGCTGTACTACAATAGAAAGGTAGAAAGGCTTTGAAAGCCAAATGAATCGAACGAAATCAAGTAAAACGCGAATTAAATTCGACTGGTCCGAATCTTAGTAACCCTCCATCATAGCTTACAGACAGAAGCTAAAGAAAGATATCCAAATCGGAAGAAGAATTTCAAACTATAACGACTCAAGAAGTACAATCGGGAGATCGGTATATAGGGAACTATATCAGATTATGAAGAAATTCGGATTATACTTGGCACAGATGTTGGAGGTCATAAGAGAGCTCTTCGTGCAAAATTTCCAAATCGGATAAAATTGCGCGCTCTAGAGGTTTAAGTAATATGATCTGGAGGTCGGTTTACATGGCAGCTATACCAGGTTATAAACCGATTTTAATTATTCTTAGCACAGTTGTTAGAGGTCAAAACAAAATATCACCTGCAGCCAATCAGCCAAATAGGATGAGAATTACTCTCTCTAGAAAGGCTTAAAAAAAAGCAATTGACAGATCAGCTTATATGGAACTATGTCTAGACATGAACCGATTTGGCCAATTTATAAACTTAACAGGCCTACACAATCTCGGGCGGTTAGCTTTACTCGTTCGAAAGTTGGAGTGCTTTCGACAGGAGGACGGACGGACATATATTGATCAACTTAAAATGTCACAACGATCAAGAATATATAGACATTACGAGATCCTATCAAGGATATCCATCCTATCGTACAAATGCAAAATGCAAATTTTGCCCATTAACATTCCACTAAGGAACAGGGGCAAACTTCTCACATATCAATGAGTGCAGTCCGATTCAAGTTTTTAAGCTCAATGATAAGGGGCCTCCTTTTTATAGCCGAGTCCGAACGGCGAGACGCAGTGCGACACCTCTTTGGAGAGAAGTTTTACATGGCATAGTACCTCACAAATGTTGCCAGCATTAGGAGGGGAAAACCACCGCTAACAATTGTTTCTGATAGTCTCGCAAGGATTCGAACCCAGGCATTCAGCGTCGTAGGCGGACATGCTAACCTCTGCGCTACGGTGGCCTCCTATCGTATAGGGTATAAAAACAGCAGAATTGATACATTATATCGAAAATATTACAACTGGAAGTCATTGTGGCGTATACTCAACAAAAGCATTTTAAGCAATAATCATACGCACCAAAGTCCCCATTAAACAAAAATGCTTCATAGATAATGATGAATATCTAGATATTCAAAAATTAGCACCGAAAATTAATTGAATTCTTAAAGTTGCATACAGTCTTATCATCATTCTGTCCGACTCAAATTTAAGCTCAAAGATAAGGGACCACCTTTTTGCAGCCGTATCCGAAAAGGGTGCTGCAGTGCGACATCTCTTTGGACAGATTATTAGAATTATTACGACGATTGGCATAAATATCTTCTCAGATAGCCAGGCAGCCATTAAACCCTGCAGAACGTATTTCTGAACACAAAAACCTCCCTCGACTGTCGCAGATCTCGCAACGAGACGGCTGAACAGTTCAAAATTCACTTGTTCTGGGTGCCGGGCCACAGAGCTATACCAGGGAATTGTAGAGTCCGTTTAGCGGATGTGAACATTCGCAAGTTTTTTAAAGCGATCTGGATGGTTCAACGGTAGGAACTAGAAGGCATCGTCCTTCTTCTGTTCCTGCGGTATCACAATGGACGAAAACGTCTAAGTGAGTCTGATGGCAGACTGCCACTTTAACCTAACCTAACCTAACCTAATTTTGTTTATATGCAAACATAGTAATTTAGAAGCTCCTACGATTTTTTGTTATAGTATTTTTTCAATTAAAAAAAATCATAGACAATTTTTTTACAAAAATTAAAAAAATACTTTCTACTGAAAATCATATTTTGATCAAAATGGAAGGTATTGATTTTTTATACCTTCAAATAAGTTTGAAACGCTTTGTTTCAACCCCTTGCAAATGCAAATTTTGCCCATGAACATTCCACTAAGGAACAGGGGCAAACTTCTCACATGTCCGATTCAAGTTTTAAGCTCAATGATAAGGGACCTCCTTTTTATAGCCGAGTCCGAACGGCGTGCCGCAGTGCGACACCTCTTTGAAGAAAAGTTGTACATGGCATAGTACCTCACAAATGTTGCCAGCATTAGGAGGGGAAAACCACCGCTGAAAATTGTTTCTGATGGTCTCGTTCTCCAGGCGTTCAGCGTCATAGGCGGACGTGCTAACCTCTGCGCTACGGTGGCCTTCATCGACCCCTTACATTTCCTAAATAAAATATTTTTACTTTTTTATTCAAATTATTTTTTGTTCCTATTTAAATAATACACAGTGTATGACGATTGCCTACGTATTACCAACCATCGTTGTGTTAAGGAAATTCCCCATGATTGCCAGTATTATTCCATTTTATTGGATATCATTATGTTACTCTACATACAAATATATGTGGTTTAGGTTCGTTTGTGGTATTCCCACTTGTCAAGGCATTTTCGATACAGACCGACACTACAAAATGCTTGTTCAATATTTATTGATTTATTGTGTGAAGGGGATAAACATGCAAGAATATCTACCACCGCCTAGTCTCCCCCAGGCGATGAAGGTAAACACACACAACCGAAATAAGTTTGTCAAGTATTAACAATACCCATAGCCATTCCATATTGGCAATCCAGTTCGATTTAGTTAGAATCAGTTTAACCCACTCCACACCCATACAAACCAGATGTGTTCAGTTCAGTTTAGTTTAGTTTAGCTGAATTCACTTGAGTTCCAGCAGTTTGCTTGGATAATAATGAGTAAATGATAAATGTTTTCATTTTCGATTTGTGTCACTGTGAGTTTTCCTGCACTTTGGCTTATCCTTCTTATTCGAGGCAGCGGTCTCGTTTAGTTTTCTTTGCCCTCGCATGTGGGAGTGACAGAAGCACGTGAACATTATGTTTGAACTGGGAATGGGTCATTTTGAAAATTTTTGCTAAAAGTTTTCGAAATGTTGTATGAAAGCTTTTAGAAGTTGTCTAGCCGTCAGCATGATGACAAATGATGCGGTCTGTTGAGTTTACAGCAAAAATGTGGCATAAGGTCAAAGGGAGTTTAATATGTTATACATTACTGCCTTAAATTTAAGTTTTCGCGCCAAACCTTACAGACCAATGTTCATAACTAAGAAACAGTATGTCAACTTAATATGTGCTTGTGTTTCTATGTTTATTAAAGGCTTTTGGATTTTAAGTGCCCACACATGCCAGCTCCTAGCCCAAATAAGTCAGTGTTTAAAGATTTTTCTTTAAATCGCTGAACAACGATTTCGTTGATTTATGTAAGCTTTAAGGTCTTACGGCCCCTTTTTTATGTCTGGACATTTGTCATAAGGCCAATGACATATTTCATCATAAAAACGGTTAATGTGTCATTTATGTCATAATGATTTATGTCTCATGAATTTTGAAAAGCTTGAAAAGCACCACAAATGTCAGTGAACCTTATAATTATGTCCATTATGGCAAAGATGTGTGTACGCCGATATGTATTTGCTCACATTGCCCCTCCCTTTTTGAATGCTGACATTAGCTACGCGTTTGGGGCCAACTATTTAGCGGAATTGAAAGGACTATTTTCTGTTTCGTTCAGAAACGATTCACGAAGGTCGACATTGCAACCTTAAATTTATGGAAATATTAAGTCAACAGAATCAGGCTACCGCAAAAGTGCTTGCGATAGGTATTGGGTTGCCCAAAAAGTAATTGCGGATTTTTTAAAAGAAAGTAAATGCATTTTTAATAAAACTTAGAATGAACTTTAATCAAATATAATTTTTTATACCCACCACCGACGGATGGGGGTATATTCATTTTGTCATTCCGTTTGCAACACATCGAAATATCCATTTCCGACCCTATAAAGTACATATATTCTTGATCTGCGTAAAAATCTAAGACGATCTAGACATGTCCGTCCGTCTGTCCGCCTGTCTGTTGAAATCACGCTACAGTCTTTAAAAATAGAGATATTGAGCTGAAATTTTGCACAGATTCTTTTTTTGTCCATAAGCAGGTTAAGTTCGAAGATGGGCTATATCGGACTATATCTTGATATAGCCCCCATATAGACCGATCGGCCGATTTAGGGTCTTAGGCCCATAAAAGCCACATTTATTATCCGATTTTGTTGAAATTTGGGACAGTGAGTTGTGTTAGGCCCTTCGGCATTCTTTGTCAATTTGGCTCAGATCGGTCCAGATTTGGATATAGCTGCCATATAGACCGATCCTCCGATTTAGAGTCTAAGGCCCATAAAAGCCACATTTATGGTCCGATTTCACTGAAATTTGGGACAGTGAGTTGCCTTAGGCTCTCTGACATGTTTCTTTAATTTGGTCTAGATCGGTTCAGATTTAGATATAGCTGCCATATAGATCGATCCTCCGATTTAGGGTCTTAGGCCCACAAAAGCCACATTTATTATCCGATTTTGATGAAATTCGGGGCAGTGAATTGTGTAAGGCCCATCGACATCCTTCGTTAATTTGGCTCAGATCGGTTCAGATTTGGATATAGCTGCCATATAGATCGATCCTCCGATTTATGGTGTAAGGCCCCTTATAGCCACATTCATTATCCGATTTTGCTGAAATTTGGAACAGTGAGATGTGTTAGGCCCTTTGACATATTTCTTCAATTTGGTCCAGATCGGTTCAAATTTGGATATAGCTGTCATATAGACCGATTTCTTGATTTATGGTTTTGGGCCCATAAAATGCTCATTTATTGCCCGATGTCTCCGAAATTTGGAACAGTGAGTTAAGTTAAGCCCCTTGACATACTTCTGCAATATCGCACAGATCGGTCCAGATTTGGATATAGCTGCCATATAGACCGATATCTAGGTTTTAGGTTTTGGGGCCATAAAAAACGCATTTATTGTCCGATGTCGCTGAAATTTGAGACAGTGAGTTTGTTTAGGCTTTTCGACGTCCTTCTTCAATTTTGCCCAGATCAGTCCAGATACCCGAGGTGGTGGGTATCCAAAGTTCGGCCCGGCCGAACTTAACGCCTTTTTACTTGTTTACACTTTTTTTCTAAAGCAAGCTAAAAGTAACAGCTGATAACTGACAGAAGAAATAATGCAATTACAGAGTCACAAGTTGTAAAAAAATTTGTCAAGGGCGACTATATGAAAAATCCGCAATTACTTTTTGGGCAACCCAATATTTATCATTTATTTGAACCCCATATTGCCATTGGCCTCAAAATTGGATGCCAAATTCGTTTTCTAATCCCATTTAAACTCCTTATTGCAAAAGTCAGCAAATATGTCCGGTTTGGGGTATTGGCCCTAAAACCTATAAATATTTAGTTTCACTCTCTTTAAGACCCAAATTGTTTTGGTGAGCAAATACGTTCTATTTGGGGGTTGTTATGGTGGTGGGACGTCCGCTAGACAGTGGGCCCCTAATGTTGATATCAGATACGTGGTCTACTCTCAAATACATTTAATTTGAGCCCCATATTTCCATAATCGGCAAACATGACCGGCTTGGTGGGTGTTTTTGGGGGATGAGCGGCCACTCAATGAGTTGGCCTTAAAAATATATATCGGATTCGTGTTCCACTTTAAAAACCTTCTTATTTGAGCATCATATTGCAATAGTCAACAAATACTTACTATTTGGGTGGTGTTGTGGGGGTGGGGTGGCCCCATAAACACTTTTCCCGAAATTCGTGCTTTACTCCCAAAGACCTTTCATTTGAGCCCCATATTGCTATGGTCGTAAATTTGTCCCCTTTGGGGAATGTTCCCCAAAGGGTGGTTTCCCAAACACTTGGTACCATATTTGGATATCAGATTCGTATTCTGCATTGAAATACCTTTTATTTAAACCCCATATTCCCATGGTCAATAAATAAGACCTGTTTGGGGGGTGTTTTGGGGAAGGGGTGGACCCCCAGAAACGTGGTCCCACATTTGGATATCAGATTCGTATTCTTCTCGCAAATACCTTTCATTTGAGTCCCATATTACCATGGTCGGTAAATATGTACGATTTAGGGGTGTTTTGGGGGTTGGGGTGGTCCCCCAAACACTTGGTCCGACAATTGGATATCCTTACGTTTTCTTATTCTAAATACCTTTCATTGAGTCCCATTTTGGTGTGTTTGGTCTAAATATATGTTTAGTAGGTTTTAGGGTGGTGGAGGCCACCGTAGCGCAGAGGTCAGCATGTCCGCCTATGACGCTGAAATCAAATCCTGGCGAGACCATCATACAATTTTCAGCAGTAGTTATCCCCTCCTAATGCTGGCGACATTCGTGAGGTACTATGCCATGTAAAAACTTCTCCTCAAAAGAGGTGACGCACTGCTACACGCCGTCCGGACTCGGCTATAAAAAAGAGGTCCCTTATCATTGAGCATAAACTTGAATCGGACTGCACTCATTGATATGTGAGAAGTTTGCCCCTGTTCCTTAATGGAATGTTCATGGGCAAATTAGCATCTGCTGGTTTTAGGGTGGGGCGGCCCCTACCTACCATCCGAAATTTGGATACCAAAAATTTCGAAATTTTGCTTAAATCGCACCACCCGTCTTCGATATCTGGTGTTTCTGAAAATTAGGGTAAGGGGGAGGGTCCGCTCCCCCTTCAGATATCAAAAAATGTAATACCCATCTGTGAAAATGTCAAGAAAATCGGTTCAGCCGTTTCTGAGTCTATAAGGAACACACAAACAAACAAAACTACAAACAAACACAAATTGATTGTGTTTGATTTGAAAGGAAGGACTTCAAAATTTCGATTTTGCATAAAATTCGGACTCTACTGATAGCCTAAGGTAAACACCTCACAAATGTCACCAGCGCTAGGAGGGGATAACCGCTGTCCAATTTTTGGTGTTGTTTCAACTATTCTATTTTAATATATTCGGTTGCCCAAAAAGTAATTGCGGATTTTTCATATAGTCGGCGTTGACAAATTTTTTCACAGCTTGTGACTCTGTAATTGCATACTTTCTTCTGTCAGTTATCAGTTTAAACAAGTAAAAAGGCGTTAAGTTCGGCCGGGCCGAACTTTGGATACCCACCACCTCGGGTATATATATAAACCACCTTTCATCAAAATTCGTTGAAAATTTCATACCTTATACTCATTTGCCTTATACCGATCTGAACTATATACGACATGGATGTCGAAAAGCCGAACATAAGTCACTGTGTCAAATTTCAGTGAAATAGGATTATAAATGCGCCTTTTATGGGGCCAAGACTTTAAATCGAGATATCGGTCTACATGGCAGCTATATCCAAATCTGGACCGATTTGGGCCTAGTTGCATAAACATGTCGAAGAGCCTAACACAAAGCACTGTCCCAAATTTCGGCGAAATAGGACAATAAATGCCTTTTTTATGGGCCCTAAACCTTAAATCCAGAGATCGGTCTACATGGCCGCTATTTTCAAATCTGGACCGATCTGAGCAAAATTGAAGAAGGACGTCGAAGAGCATAACCAAACTCACTGTCTCAAATTTCAGCGACATCGGACAATAAATGCGTCTTTTATGGCCCCAAAACCTAAAACCTAGATATCGGTCTATATGGCAGCTATATCAAAATCTTGACCGATCTGTGCGATATTGCAGAAGTATGTCAAGGGGCTTAACTTAACCCACTGTTCCAAATTTCGGCGACATCGGACAATAAATGAGCATTTTATGGGCCCAAAACCATAAATCAAGAAATCGGTCTATATGGCAGCTATATCCAAATCTGAACCGATCTGGACCAAATTGAAGAAATATGTCAAAGGGCCTAACACAACTCACTGTCCCAAATTTCAGCAAAATCGGATAATGAATGTGGCTTTTATGGGCCTTACACCATAAATCGGAGGATCGATCTATATGGCAGCTATATCCAAATCTGGACCGATCTGAGCCAAATTAACGAAGGATGTCGACGGACTTTACACAATTCACTGTCCCGAATTTTATCAAAATCGGATAATAAATGTGGCTTTTGTGGGCCTAAGACCCCAAACCGGAGGATCGGTCTATATGGCAGCTATATCCAAATCTGAACCGATCTGAGCCAATTTAACGAAGGACGTCGATGGGCCTTACACAATTCACTGTCCCGAATTTCAGCGATATCGGATAATAAATGTGGCTTTTATGGGCCTTAGACCCTAAATCGGAGGATCGGTCTATATGGCAGCTATATCCAAATCTGGAACGATCTAAGCCAAATTGACGAAAGATGTCGAAGGGCCTAACACAACTCACTGTCTTAAATTTCACCAAAATCGGATAATAAATGTGGCTTTTATGGGCCTAAGACCCTAAATCGGCGGATCGGTCTATATGGGGGCTATATCAAGATATAGTCCGATATAGCCCATCTTCGAATTTAACCTGCTTATAGACAAAAAAAAAAGAATCTGTGCAAAATTTCAGCTCAATATCTCTATTTTTAAAGACTGTAGCGTGATTTCAACAGACAGGCGGACAGACGGACGGACATGTCTAGATCGTCTTAGATTTTTACGCAGATCAAGAATATATGTACTTTATAGGGTCGGAAATGGATATTTTGATGTGTTGCAAACGGAATGACAAAATGAATATACCTCTATCCTTCGGTGGTGGATATAAAAAAGTATATTTGATTAAAGTTCATTCTAAGTTTTATTAAAAATGCATTTACTTTCTTTTAAAAAAGCCGCAATTACTTTTTAGGCAACCCAAAAATATATGAGAATAGAGCAAGTTGCTGATATATTTTCCGGGCTTAGCCGGGGGACCACCCCCAATCCCCAAAACACCCCCAAATCGGGTATATTTACCGATCATGTCAATGTGGAGCTTAAATGAAAGGTATTGGGGGGTAGAGCAAGAATTGATACGCACTTTCGGAACCAATTTTGTGGGGGTCTACCCCTTTCCCAAAATACCCCACAAACAGCAATTTTTTACTGTGGTGGTCAGTAAAAAATATGGGGCTCAAATAAAGGTATTTGGAAGTAAATACCAATTTGATATTCAAATGTAGGACCATGTATTTAGGGCATCACCCTCATGAGGAAATTTGTATTTGCGTCTGCCGTCTTCTACTAAAGTGGTGTCGCTCTAAGCCCAGCCGATCGGAAAGGGCAACAAAAAAGGAGATCCCTTATCATTTTGCATAAGTTTATGGTTTTTTTAGTGGAATGTCCAAGGAAATTTTGCTTTTACTAAACAGGAAAAGCGACACGAAACCAAAACAAGAAAGAAAAGAATATGGCTACAAGCATTCAAATATGAATCAATAAATACACTCTAAGTTTGGCCGGGCCGAATCGTGCAAACCCAACACCATGGATTCTACTGAAATTTTCACAAATGAACTTAGTTGAAGGACATTTGTGTGGTTTACGAGCCAAATCTCCGTCAAATCAGGTAAAAATTGCAAGATTCAAGGAATCGTAGAAGACTAATCGGGAAATTGGTTTATATTGGAGCTATATCAGGATAAAAACCGATTTTAACCATTCTTGACACATACACAACGTGCAAAATTTCAGCAAAATCGGACAACAAATGCGGCCTCCAGTGGCTCAAGTTCTCAAATCGGGGTTGCCTTTCATATTTCGGGATTGTACAACCTTTGTGTTGTAATCTGCCAACTGACAGCTCTATCGTAAAGCTTAACATATTTGAGGTTATATGTACTCAGAACGTTTTGACATACGAGCGCTATTTGTGTTGTTTACAGTAACTTAAAAGATTCATGTCGGCCAAAAAAATGGAATTAAATCGGGAACATTTTCGAGCGATTATTTTTTACAATTTTCGACATGGAAGAACTTAGCAACAGTACATCGATGAACTTTATTAAATTTTTGGCGATGAAGCTCCACCAAGGATCAGTGTTTATCCATGGTGTGGTGAATTCAACCTAGGTCATAGTTCACTCCAAGACGAATTTCGTGAAGGTCGTCCAAAATCAATTGTTGTTCCAAAAACCAACTGATATTCCAAGATCATCATGTGACCTATCGTGAGATTGAGACATCCTTAGGCATTGTCTTCCAAGAAATCAGGATCGAGCTAATAATCGAGCTAGAATTTTTCTGAGACAGTTCTTTTATTGGGAATTTTTCCACCCAGTCATCGTTAATGATTTAATGTTCCTTCATCTCCTGATTTAGTATGCCTATGATATTGCATATACTATAGATTTCATCATCAAATAAATGCCACAAACATTCATGAAGATGTCAAACTTCTTTTTATCATCATTTGAAAAATCTACTCAAAAGTAATTTTATTGGATTCCAAGAAGTGTTGCAATTATTCCCATGACCAGGGGGCATTATTTAATTTCACACAATGAAAACTACAAATTTTGAAAGGATTAATGCAAGTATTATCTCAGACCAATGAAAGATAAATAGAAAATATTTTCCTAATTCTTGTCAACTTTGATATCTTTTAAAGGAATTTAAATTCATGGCACCATGCTATCTTGAACTTTAATTATTCATTAAGCCCGCCGGACACAATATCGTATTAGAATTTAAAAACTCATTGTGACTCATTTTGCCACAGGACTTTGGATAATGAATTGAATATTTTATGCAAAATATTTAAACCAAAATGGCAAAGGGTAATCAACATAAAAGTGAAATATTTTTTTGAAGCCAGAACATGAGGACATACAAAATTGTAAATAAAATATAAATTAAATTTTGTTCATAAAGGAATTCTTTCATCGAATATCAAAAGCAAATATTTTGGTTATATTTCATAAAATTTGCATACGAATTTTCATTTGGTACAATATGGGATGCGGGTTTGCCCAGAAAAAAAATTGTCCTTGAACAACTTTACGATGTGCTATGGCAAACATAAGAGAAAATTTAATAACATTTCATAGATTCAAAATTATGTGGAAGACATTGTTAGGCTTCTTTATGTTGAACGCCAAAGCCCTTTTGATATTTTTTTAAATTTTTTCCTTTTTTTTATTAAATTCTTCTGAACTTAGTTCACCTATTTCATGGTCGCTGTGTAATGAGAAAAACAAGTGTCATCATAAACCAGTTCTATCATTCATTTGTTCCATACTATCACGCACCATGGCAACTTTGCCATTTCATTATTATCAAAAACAGAAAGAAATACAAAATCCAACCTCCCTCCCCAACATTCCTGGAATTAATATTTAAACCACTGAGGCAGAAGAAGTGCTGGAACTCTTCAAGAAAATTCATCAGTAAATGTCCGGGCAATACACCTAAGAATGTCTAAGACTTGTAAAGGGACCCAATGAAAACAACAAAAACCGAGTAGTGACGTGACAAAAATTTTGTTTTATTACGTCGCAGTTAGAACGAAAATGACAACTAAGGGTCTTAAACCTCAAAACACGCATATAGACACAAACATACAAAAGCACATATAACAAAAAAATAATGCTTCAAAACAAGCAACGACCTCCCTCACTCGTTCTCTGAGAAGCAAAGTAAACGAAACGAAACGAAAATACAAGAAAAGTCCTCAATAACAACAACAATCATTTGGACTTCAATGTACAGAAATTGTTTGACATCTCACAGAGACTAGCAACTTATTTATCCAAATTGTTGACCAATTAATTACTACGACTATTGGGAAAATAAGCTTCGCTCTTCCTTTTTCTACTCTCCTTCTGACTATATTTAATACACTCTGCGTTAGTTAGTCAGTCTCATGGACACACACACACGCACGCACGCACTCAAAGTGTGTTTGTGGTAAGTGACTGATTATCCTTTAGGCCGAATATTCAAACGTTCAAATTACTGAAAATAATAACCAATACACAAATGTTAAATAACATAATAGGCTTTGTATTATTGATAAATAATATTAACATAAAATTTATTAACACTAGTCGACAGAAATTTTGTCAGAAGACACAACGTGTTCAGTTCAGTTTTGATGGTTTCAGAATTAGTGAGGGGTCGATTTCCGCTGCAAGTTTAAAACCAGGTTTACTGCATCATAGGCGGTTGTGTCAATCCATGTGTCTAAGTGAACAGACGCTAGAACCGAAGTTCGGAATTATTGGCCTATGAATTTCGATTTAACTCTAACAGAAGGCTCATAAGAAGCGAACTAATATTCAACCTAGTCATGGGCTTGACAGAGTCATAAAGTCTCTCTTTTCCCTACTTTTCCGCTTTTAACTCATCGAAATATGGATCTTAGATCCAACAAAGCATAGATATTCTTAACATTCTAAGTCGATCCAGCAATGTCCGTCTGCCTATTTGCCTATCTGTCCGCTTGTCCGTCTGTCTATCTGTTGAAGGCACGTAAACTATCGAATTGATACATGTTTTGATAAAAGTCACCGATTCGATAGACATTATGAATAATGACTTCTGCTACGACCTCCAAGATCCATGTCACGTACGGCCCTAATCGATACATAACGCGAGATAAGTCCCATTTAAACCGATTTGACGCCTTGAGTAATTAAAGGAGGAAATTCTTATCCAAATATATGTAAAAACCAGTAAGGAAAGGCAAAAGTCAGGCGGAGTCGACTAGATAACACCCTACACCAACGAGTCTATAATAAAAAGAACCTACGTTGAAATCTAGTCAGTCTTTCATTTTGCATACCTATTGAACTATCGAATGGAACCGTGGAAGATTTTCTTACTATAGGATCTAAATTGTGTCTACTACAGCCTCATGGGACATACCGCAAGTGTTAGGGTGCGGGTGAGAGCGTGCGTGGTGCGACGGGTAGGGTATGTAAAAGAGATTTAAAAACAAATAAAACACCGGTTATTTCTTTAATCAAAGGTTTGCCTTTATTAGAGTGTGACGTTTCAACATAGTTACCTAAAACGCAAAGGATGAGAGATGCGAGATGTCTGCGGTGTGAGACTTAGATTGCGAGTGTTTTGGGAAGAAGCACTGAAGTTGCTTCGAGGTGTCCTCCTCTCTACATCCAAACAAGGCGAACACGCTCCTTAGGGAGATGTAGAAAGAGAAAGTGCTCTTAATAAATCTTGCTGCAGTCCGGCTGAACAAACAAGGCCAAGGAGAGGTTGTAGAGGAATTTCCGCGAAAAGGAATCGTAGGGGGATTCCCTACGATCCGAGAAAACTATGAGAGCTCCTGCCTCTATGTCCAGCTATGTGAACAAGCTCAAAGGAGGTGGGTAGAGAAAGGAACTTAAACAGGATGAAAGACATAAATGGGAGCAATATCTAAATCTGGACCGATTAAGATGAAATTAAAATACTAGGACGTCAAATAAAACACCTACCACGAAATTTTATTAAGATAGGAGCAAAATTTTGCCTCTACAGCCTTAAAAAGTCATATCGGATGAAAAATATATAAAGCAGCTACAACTGAATCTGGACCAATTTTGTATCAATTTTGCACACATACTTGGACGTTGAAAAAAAAAAACGTCACGCTAAATTTTTTAAAGATCAGGCCAAAATTGTCGCTACTACAGCCCTAAAACGGAAGCATTCAATGAATGATATACATGGGAGATGCATCTAAATCTAAACAGATTTTGATTCATATTGGAACGTCAAATGGAACAGCTCATGCAAAATTTTGTAAAGATTGGATCAAACTTGGGGCTGCTACAAAAATCAACTACGTGCGTCCTTGGATCAAAAAATGACTTGTGCAAAATTTTATGACAATTGGACAACAAATGCGACCTGTACCTTGATCACAAAAATACATGGACAGACAGAAAGACAGACAGACATAGCTAAAACGAATGAGCAAGTGATTCTAAGCCAACCAGCATACTTATCAGTGGGTCTAGCACTTCTCCTTCTTAGCGTTGCAAACAAATGCACAAATTTATAATGCCCCGTCCGCAGTGTTGGTGTAGGGTATAATTATAGGATTTATTGTTTGACATCTCATTATCATTTTTATACCCACCACCATAGGATAGGGGGAATATTCATTTTGTCATTCCGTATGCAACACATCGAAATATCAATTACTGACCCAACAAAGTATATAAAGGGTGATTCTTTTGAGGTTAGGATTTTCATGCATTAGTATTTGACAGATCACGTGGGATTTCAGACATGGTGTCAAAGAGAAAGATGCTCAGTATGCTTTGACATTTCATCATGAATAGACTTACTAACGAGCAACGCTTGCAAATCATTGAATTTTATTACCAAAATCAGTGTTCGGTTCGAAATGTGTTCATTCACCGTAACGTTGCGTCCAACAGCATCTTTGAAAAAATACGGTCCAATGATTCCACCAGCATACAAACCACACCAAACAGTGCATTTTTCGGGATGCATGGGCAGTTCTTGAACGGCTTCTGGTTGCTCTTCACTCCAAATGCGGCAATTTTGCTTTTTTACGTAGCCATTCAACCAGAAATGAGCCTCATCGCTGAACAAAATTTGTCGATAAAAAAGCGGATTTTCTGCCAACTTTTCTAGGGCCCATTCACTGAAAATGATTTGCAAGCGTTGCTCGTTAGTAAGTCTATTCATGATGAAATGTCAAAGCATACTGAGCATCTTTCTCTTTGACACCATGTCTGAAATCCCACGTGATCTGTCAAATACTAATGCATGAAAATCCTAACCTCAAAAAAATCACCCTTTATATCTCGGATCGTCGTAAAATTCTAAGACGATTTAACGATGTCCGCTTGACTGTCCGTCCGTCCATTGTAATCACTCTACAGTCTTCAAAAATTAAGATATTGAGCAGAAATTTGGTGCTAGCTGGTTAAGTTCTAAAACGGACTAAATCGGACCATATTTAGATATAGCTGCCATATAGACCGATCTGCCGATAAAGGGTCTGAAGCCCGTTAAAGCTTTATTTATTACCCGATTTCGCTAAAATTTAAAATAGCCAGTTGTTTTAATCCTCCCGACATCCGGCCTAAATATGGTTCAGGTCGGACAATATTTGGATATAGCTGCCATATAGACCGATCTCCCGATAACGGGTCTAAAGCCCATAAAAGCTTTATTTTTTATATATATAGCTGCCAAAAAACCAATATTTTGTTCTACAAAATTGAACATTTATATTTATTAGATCATACAATGACCATGCCGAATTTGAATGCATAAGTTATCCGATTTTCACCGGATTGTGCCGAAAGGGGGTTAACATATATACCCGAAATGATGGGTATCCAAAATTCGGCCCGGCCGAACTTAATGCCTTTTTACTTGTTTAGTTGCAGACTTTATAGAAAAACCGTTCGAACTTAACTCTTTTCTACTTGTTATTTGAGTTCCAAAACACCCGAATACCCTCCAAGTCGATTTAGCCATGCCCGTCAATCTATCGAAAGCACTCAAACTGTCGAAGGAGTAAAGCTAGTTTAGGTAAGTTGGGATTTTGGATGGGTCATATTTCTTGAGCCTCTAGAAGGCGCAATTATCACCCAATTTATGAAAAATTTTGCCACGTAAAGTTCTGCTATGACTTCCAACAACAGTGCCAAGTATGGTTCAAAGTTGTCTATATCGTGATATAGCTGCCATATGAACCGATCGCTTGATTTGACTGCCAATAAACCGATCGCTCGATTCGACTTCTTGATCCTCTAGAGGGCGCAATGATTATCCTATTTTTCTAAAATGTTCAACGTGGTATTTTTTATGACTTTCATAGTCATGACAACTACGATCCATAACGTCATGTGTCTCTTTTATATATGAAAAAGTTATTCGAAGAATGCATGAAATGCAATCCTTGGTGGAGGGTATATTAGATTCGGCCCGGCCAAAGTTAACGCACTCTTACCTGCTATTATTATTTTCCCCTAAGCCGGAGTGGGAAAGCGGTTCGAAATCGAGGCAAGCGTGCTCAAACCTCTTCTCCGGTCGACTCCACAACCCTGGCGCATACTAATTCACAAATATCCGTCTGCAGTCTCGAGTCCCCTTATTCCCATTTGTTTCTGTCGATGTATTTGATGAGACTTCCAAGAGATGCTATGCGAATTTTCCGATTAACATTTCGCTAAAAAAAAAAAAAACACCGGCAACACCTCCCTCATAGCAATGCATGCTATCAGGTTCAAGCTTTAATCTCAATGATAAAAGGACACCTCCTTTTCCTGTACTACTCACAAAACCCTTCATTTTCCATTGTATGCCCCTAAGCTAGTTCAAGTCTACTGGCGTATCCGCACTTAAGTGCCGGAATCTGTTAGCTACGAAAGCCGGATATTGACATAGGAAATGTTTCAATGTCTCATCATCTTTCCCGAAATGCCCTACAAACGTTGTCACTTGCTGCATCTATTCGGCATAAGTGCACTGGTAGTCAGTAAAGATACCGAAAGTCATACTGACCTCCTTGGAGGCCAACGTGTCCTGTTTTTCTTTCATTCCGTATGATATATTTGTTTGTGGGCATTGATTTATAAGGGTGCAAAACTGCTTCCCCATCTCGGAGAACTGGCGATTATTTAGTGTTAAGTGTGTTCGTGTACTCAAAAATTTGTGCAAATTTGCACAAATTTTGCACAAGTCATTCGTATACTTTATTCGGCATCAGAAGAAAGCGAATAAGTGCATGAGAGCGATCAAAATTTGTAGAGCTTGGAAATTGAGAGCTTGCAAATTTCTACTGGAGGTTTTCTTCCCAGCAGCTATATGCTTTTTCTATGAAAACCAGCTGTTTAATTCAAATAAATAGCTGAATAGAGCTAAGACTGTTCTTACTCTCCTGCAAATTTTCACAGACTAAAAGTACGCGAACAGACCTATTATTTCAATAAATCTTCTTTTTCTCACATTTTGAATCGTCCAATCGGGTTTCCCATTCAATTTCCCGCAATTTGGTATTTTATCTTTATCTTGACCCCCTAATTATAGTTTGTATAAAATCATCATCCCCAACATTTATTTGCCTTAAAAACGATTTGAAAGTTTAAAATGTATGTTATAGTCATGGAGCTTACAAACATTTTTAAAATTCTGTCATAGTTCAATAGTAATTGACTACTTGGATACGGCAATTGTTACAGCACGAATACGTCACGTAAATATAGTTCAGCCAATTCAATAACTATGCCATTGAGAGCAGCAAATAACCACAACAAATTTAAAACTCAAGTCACACACAAGTGTTTTGTGGTTAGTTATAGGGGGGAATAAATGGCAACTCTCAAACATATCTCCCACCCACTCTGATTGCTCGTACGTTGTGTGGTACGTACGAGCAGTTGAGCATGAACGAATTGTTGGTTCTCAGTTGGTTTTCGTTTATGCCGTTAGAAAAATGTTTGCAACCATTATGTATGGTCTGTTATACCTCGTCCGGTCTTGGATTTCTCATTTCCGGCTAACAAATAGAAAAAAACGCAAACAAACAAAAACTAAAAATGGCAACACTGGTAACGAACCGCAAAAACTAACCATTATTGAATACCATCAAGAGTGCATGAGTTCTGACGTTCCCAGAACGCATGGCGTAGCAAGCAACGTCAACAAAATTTTACCAAAAAAAAAAAATAGAAAATCAGAAAATCCAGCAAATGCAATTTCATTTTGGTTTTTATTTCTAAAAGAGCTTTAAAGATTCTCTATTTCAATTGAGGATTCCATGCTATACCTCAATTCTCTCCTTCTCTCTTTCTTTCTTTCTGTCTCATTGCTTAGCTTCTTAGAACTGATGCCACAGTCAAACGCCATTCGTGTTTGATAATATTAAACGAAATTAATGTTGATATACCGGAAATGGGAAACAGAAATTTAAGGAAACACGAATATCCTTTTAAGTTCCTTTTGATGACAAAACGTTGCAGCTGCTGTTTTCTAGAAAACCAAAAACCAAATGTTGTCAACAAAACAAATTTTGACCCTCTTATTGTTTACCTTAATTTAAAAATAATAGCAGGGAACTTAACGAGGCCTCATGAAGGTACCACAATACAAAAAATAAAACAAGTAACAATGTGCTAAGTTAGGCCGGGCCGAATCTTGGATACCCACCACCATGGATTTATAACTGAGTTTGTATTTCAATTACTTTGTAGCAAACAAATCAGGAATTGATTAAGGCTTTAATGGTTTCAAGAATTCATTTCGAGATATCGGTACTGACTACGAAATTTCCCATGAACATTCCATTTAGAAACGGAGGATACTTCACTCATATTAATGAGTGCAGTCCGATTAATGTTCAAGCTCAACGATTAAAAAGGGCCTCCTTTTTTATGCCGAGTCCGAACGGCGAACCGCATAGCGAGACCACTTGGAAGAGAAGTTTTAACAGGGCAGGATACCTCAGAAATGGAGTCAGCATTAGTAAGTGCATAACCACCGCTGAAAATTTTTCTGATGTTCACGCCGGGATTTGAACCCAGGCGTTTTGGCGTCATGGGCGGACATGCTAACCTCTGCGCCGCGGTCACCTCCTACTTAGGGGAGCCTAAATCACCATACCCAGCGATTCGGATAAAACTTGCCACTGTTGTTGTAAGTCATAAGAGTGAGTGAGTTTAAGGGTCACATTTCAACCAAATCAGGTGAAAATTTAAGCTTCTACGGGATTAAGAAGTCAAAACCGGGGTTCGGTTCATATGGGGGCTATATCCGTTTATATACTGTTTTGGATTATACTTAGCTGTTGGAATGATTATACTTAGCTGTTGTTGTTAGCTTGTTGGATGTTGGAAGTCATAATACAAGTCTTTGATCCAAACTTGAGGCTTCTAGGGCCTCAAGAAGTCAAATCGGGGAATCGGTTTATATGGGAGCTATATAAGTTTATAGACCGACTAGCATTGTAATTGGCATGGATGTTGGTAGTCATAACACAAATATTTGTTCCAAATTTCAGCCAAATCTAATGATAATTGAGGCTTCTAGGTGTTCAAGAAGTCAAATCCGGGTATCGGTTTATATGGGGGCTATATCTGTTTATGGACCGATTCGGCTTGGGACAGTTGTTAAAAGTTATGACTTCACAAGTCACACACAAGTGTTTTGTCTTTGTTCCAAATTTCAGTCAAATCGAATGAAAATAAGGGCTCCTAGGGGCTCAAAAAGTCAAATCGGGAGATCGGTTTATACGGGAGCTATATCCAAATTTAACCCATTTGTAATCCCCAACAACCGACGTCAGTAAGAAGTATCTGTGCAAAATTTCAAGCGTCTAGCTTTACGCGTTCGACCGCTATCGCGATTTCGACGGACGGAGGGATCGGGCGAACATGGCTACATCGACTTGGAATATCGAGACGATCCAGAATATATGTACTTTATGGGGTCATAGATCAATACTTCGAGGTGTTACAAACGGATTGACTACATTAGTATACCACCATCCTATGGTGTTGGGTATAAAAAAAATCACGTTTCTACCTCCTAAGTAGAAATGAAAGTAAAAGCGCGTTAAGTTCGGCCAAGTCAAATCTTATGTACCCTTCACCTTGAACCGAATTTGAAATTTTCTTTGAATGACTTTTTCAAATTGATAAGAGAACCATGAAGTTATGCACCCATATGAACTGTTATGGACCGTAGTTTTGATGACTAAGAGAAAACATAACAAAAAACCACGTTTACATTTTAAGCCAAATCGGATAATAATTTCCCCCTCTAGCGGCTCAAAGAGTCAAATCTGAGGATCAGTTTATATGGCAGCCAAATCAAGTTATCGACCACTTTGGACCATACTTGGCATAGTTGTTGGAAGTCATAGAAGAAATTTACGTTAAAATTCACCAAGTCGGATAGTTATTGCGCCAAAAAAAGTCAAATCTGGAGATCCGCTTGCATGGCAGCTATATCAGATTATGAACCAATTTGAACCATACTTGTAAGAAGTCATAATAAAACACCTCTTGCAAAATTTCAGCTAATCCGGATAAGAGTTGTGCTCTCTCACGGTTCAAGAAGTCAAACGTGGACCGATATGGCCCTTTAACAATCCCAACAAACCTACACTAACAGAAAGTATTTGTGCAAAATTTCGAGCAAAAGCTAGCGTGGTTTCGACAAACGGACGGACAGACCAATATGGCTAAATCGACTTAGAATATCAAGACGATCAAGAATATTTATACCATACTAGCCGAACCGGGCCCGCTCCGCTGTGCCTTCCTTAACTCTCTAATATCATTTTAGGGTTGAGACACTTCGCCTTGGATGTGTATATCGAATTCGTGCCACTGTAGCCTATGTCCGCCTATAACGACGGACGTCTGCGTTCAAATCCTGCCGAAAACATCGGACAAAATTTAAAGCAGTGCTGATCCCCTCTTAAGCTGCCGACATTTTCCATGTATAGTCATGTAAAAATTCTCCTCAAAGGGATGTCGCACTGCGGCACGCTATTCGGACTCGGCTATAAATATAAGTCCCTTATCATTGTGTTTGTGCTTTAATCGAAAAGCTTTCATTGATGTGTGAGGAGTGTGCCCCTTCTCGGTTTCTGATAAAATTTTTAGTACACTCCCAAATACATTTTTTTTTTGAGTCCTATATTATCGTATTAGTAAATATTTCCGGTTTAGAGAGACAATTGGCCGTTTTTGTAATTATACGCTTTGTACTCTACTTTCAAATACATTTTATATTAGCCCCATTAGCAGGTGGGGCAGGCACATTGCTCTTCAATTGGATACCAAATTCTTTTTTTTTCTCTCAAGCACCTTTCGTTTGAACTTTAGATTGTCGTGATTGGTCTATATACCCATTTGACGGGTTTGGGACGGCCCTCGAGGCACCGGACCCCAACAATAGAACCCATGTTTTGTTTTGACTGTGAGAGTGCAAACAAAATTTCGAACGAATCCCATTACCAATCTCCGAAATCTGGTGGTTTTGAAAATTTGGGTAATGAGAAGTACTTTTTGGGAGAGGGATGGCACTTAGACATTTCGACTTAAATATGGACATCAAATTCGTGCGGCACTCCCAAATCCATTTAATGTGAGCCCCATATTGCCATGGTCAGAAAATATAAAATGTATGGAGGGTGTTTTGGGACGGGGGCGGCCACCGGCACTTTTCCCTGAAAATAGACATTAAATTCGTTCTTTACTCCCAAATACTGTTGATTTGAGCTCCATATTGCCATAATCGGAAATTAAGTTCAGTTAAGAGGGCGCTAAGGGCGTACCCCCAAATACTTGCCTCCAAAATTGGATATCAAGTTCGTTTTCTAGTCTCAAATACCTTTCATTTGAGTCCCATATTGTCATAATGGGTCAATCAAGCTATTTGGCTAATTTTTTTAAAAGAAAAGCGCCATCTAGACTTGAACACAAATTTTAATGTCTTATTTGCAATCTACTCCAAAATACCTTTCATTTGTGTCCCATACAGACATGGTCTGCTAATATGCCCATTTGGGGGTACTTGGGGGTGGGCGACCTCCCATTATTTGAACCTAATTTCTTGTGCCATATTTGTAATCTCCTGTCGAATACTCTTCATTTGAGGCCCATATTGACATGAACGTCGAATATATTTGATTAGAGGAGTTTTTGGGTTGGGGAGGCCCGATGTGTACTTGGACACACATTTTAATACGATATTCATTTGATACTCATTCGATTTTGGATGGAGTTGTTTGGGTTGGGGGGGGGGGGGGAGGATCGCCCCCATTCGATATCGTAAAATTATATAGCTTATGTTTCCTTCCAGACAAACTTACACAATCTGTGAAAATTTTAAGAAAATCGGTTCAGCCGTTTCTGATTCTACGGAAGAAACAAAAACACCGAGTCCCATATAGTCATGATGGGTTATATGTCCATTTAAGGCAATTTTGGGGTGTAGGGTTATGTCCTATATTTCGATCTGATTTTGTATGCCATATTCGTAATCTACTTCCGAATACCTTTCATTTGAGGCCTACACAGAACGCCCAATATGTCTGTTTGGTGGAATTTTGTGGTTTGGGCGGACCGATGGGTACTTAGACCCAAATTTTAATACCATATTCGTATTCTATTTTCCAACACCTTTCATTTCATACCCATATTGTCCCGATCGGTCTACTTTTGATTTTGGGTGGTGTTTTTGGGTAAAGGGGGAGGGTCCGCCCCATTTCGAAATCAACAAATTATAAAACCTATTTCTCCTTCGTGACCATATTCGTAATCTACTCACGAATACCTTTCATTTGAGTCCCATATTGTCATGGTCGTCAAAAAAAACCTATTTTAGTATGTTTTGGGATTGGGGTGGCCCCCCAGTTACTTAGACCCAATTTGTAGTATGAAATTCGTACTCTACTTCTGAATACCTTTCATTTGAGTCCCATATTTTTGGGTAGTACTTTTGGGGTAAGGGGGGTCCGCCCCCTTCCGATATCAAAAAATTATATAGCCTATGTTTCCTTCCAGACCAACCTACACAATCTGTGAAAATTTCAAGGTAATCGGTTCAGCCGTTTTTGAGACTATACGGAACAAACAAACAAACACAAATTCAATTTTAGGTATAAGATTGGGTCTCATGTGAATATTTCGAAGTGTTACAAACAGAATGACCAACTCAGTATACCCTCACCCTATGGTTAGCTACAGTAGCTCAAAGCAATCAGGCTCGATTGGCTAAAGCACAGTAAGATTTTGTGCAGCAAAAGGACAAAGCCGCTGTAAGAATCGAAGCCAATACCCTAGCATGAGTGAACCAATCAAGCTGGCATCTCGTCTGCAGCAGAGATTATCAATTTTCTAGGTTACTTTCATCTTATAACACTTTATACCACAGCGATGTCATAGGATTTATATAAATTTTAACTACATTTATCCATGAGTTCCAAATTAAGGAACCTTTATTTCTACCAAAATATCATTACAAATTTTAAAGTTAGATATTTGAACATTTTTCTATAATCTTCAGATAGTTTTAAGTTTTTATGTCGTCAACAAGTGTATAAATTTTGCCTCCTTTAGGCCTGGTGGACAAAGCTTGAACCAAATATTTCCAAACCCGCAGAATTTCCAAAACATCCCTCGTATCCATCTCGAACCGCCTCGTGTCAGTTAGCCACATGTCCTTGGCATATGTTCGCACTTGCAGATTTCACACAATTTATTGTCCTGCCACATGGATGTTTGGTTAGTGGCACAGTTTGAAATGATGGCCACAAGCTTCTTAACTTTAGAACGCATTTGACTGTTTCTTCTTCTTTTTTCCCGACTCCTAGCATGGTGACATGATGACTTTGTTTTTTCAGAATAAATGGCCAACTATTACGTCTATTTGTTATGGGAAAGTTTTAAGCAAATGACTCAATAAAAGACCCCATAAAATGGAAAGGATAACGAAAGAGCAGCAAGGCATTCCAAGCCAGCGAAATGTCAAAGCCATTGTAATAGGGTAATAGTACCCATCTATCCACATACTCACCCACAGGCACTGATAATGCGTTCATGAATCTCAAAGGATAATATTTCATATTTAGTTTATATTTAGGTCATTCTTATATAAAAACAAAAAAAAACCAAGAAACTAACGACAAGTACTTACACTAACGGGCTCTTATTGCCACCTCCAACACAATACTGAGGGAAGGGCAACGAGAAAGAGGTCAAAGAGCCGCTTTTCTCCAACCCCCAGGCGTCCGCGTCTGCTAACCAGGCCATAGCCTTGGAGTCCTTGGGGATTGACAGGCAACTCAAATTTCATGAAATGTCGAGAACAGAACATATGTTCCACTTTGGTCAATACAACAATGAATGTGACATATGTTTATGTATCCATGTTACCAAGAGTTCGAGCTGATGGTGATGGTAGCGGTTGAACAGTTGGCCGCGCGTAGAAAGTGGTTGCGGTTGCCATCGTCGATATTGGAAGGAGACCAGGGGGAAGGATAGATACTATGGCATGGCCTGCCATCCCTTCGCAACCAAAAGGGGTCAACACAATGGCGTTGCGCCACAATGGTGTTATGGTGACCACGACTTAAGTGCCCATGAAATAACATTGAACCTTGGATACATGGTGGTGGTGTTGAATAACCAACGGGGCTAGAAAATGGCCTTTCTTAACTATATCCAAATTTACGCTGCAAAGATGTTCAAAAGTTTAAAGTTTCCCTCTTTGTAAAGGGTATTTAAAAATGAAATTAAATTTCCAGGATATTTTATTACAAACAAGGACTACAGGCTAAGGGGAGTATAGCAATACTCAAAAGTTCTCAATAGACTAAAGGATTAACTTTTCCCTCTTTCCAATACCCAGCTGTTTCGGAAGTCCATATGAGCTGAAGCCTTTACACATTTTATGCTGCCAAGTTCGGCAAATATAAAAACCACTTTGAATATTGATGAAGTTTATAGCCAAAAGCCAGTGCTGAGCTTTCTCCCATTGAGGAAAATGCAAACATCTCGGCAAAGGCTACAAACGTTCATCAACTTTCAATTGAAATATCCGCCGGGCATGTATGTATGTAAATCTCTGCAAGACATGAATGTGCTACATTTTAATTCGTATGAAATCCTTTGAGGCAAAGGATTTCTTAAAATTGTTGTAACTGGAATTCAATTTAAACTTGTAGTACTCCCTCCTTGGCAGATTTAAGTATTATTAAAAATTTACAAATTTAATTGGCATTGCAAATGACAAATTGTTCTTTAATAATATAAATGGAAAATTAAGTTTTTTTTCTGCAAAAAGGTTACGAAGAAATTGTGATGATATTTTCTTAAAAGTCGATTTCCATATTTTTCAATAAAAAATTTGAAGCCTGAGTTGGTAGCGTGCTCGGATTACCCTGGAGGAAGTTGAGGGTTCGGTTAACACCAGCAGCTTTGGTCTATTACTGATGTGGTATCACAATGGACTATTTGGTGTCTAAGTGATTAATTCTCGACTAAATTTTCTAGAAAAAGCGGATGTCTATCAAAAGTTTCTACTGAGTTCGGTGACAAAATTAAACAAGTAAAGGGGTCCTCAGTTCGGCCGGGCCGAATCTTATATACCCTCCACCATGGATTGCATTTGTCGAGTTCTTTGCCCGGTATCTCTTTTTATGCAAACAATGGATATTGAATAAGAATTGCTATGATATTTGAGTTACATCAAGTTATGGTCCGATTCGGGCCATAATCGAATAGAATGTTGCAGACCATAGTAGAAGTTATTTTCAGCCAATTTGGATAAGAGTTACGCCCTTTAGGGGCTCAAGAAGTAAAATCGGGAGATCGGTTTTATGGGAGTTGTATCAGGCTACAGACCGATTCGGACCATAATAAACACGTATGTTGATGGTAATGAGAAGATCCGTCGTACAAAATTTCAGGCAAATCGGATAAGAATTGCAACCTCTAGAGGCTCAAGAAGTCAAGATCCCAGATCGGTTTATATGGCAGCTATATCAGGTTATGGACCGATTTGAACCATACTTGGCACAGTTGTTGGATATCATAACAAAACACGCCATTAAAAATTTCAGCCAAATCGGATAAGAATTGCGCCCTCTAGTGGCTCAAGAAGTCAAGTCCCCAGATCTGTTTATATGACAGCTATAACAGGTTATGAACCGATTTAAACCATACTTGGCACAGTTGTTGGATATCATAACAAAATACTTAGTGCAAAATTTTATTCAAATCGAATAAGAATTGCGACCTCTAGTGGCTCAAGAAGTCAAGACCCAAGATCAATTTATATGGCAGCTATATCAGGTCATTAATCGATTTGAATGTAACTTAGCACAGTTGTTGGAAGTCACAGCGAAACACGTCATGCAAAATTTCATTCCAATCGGATACGAATTGCGCCCTCTAGAGGCTCAAGAAGTCAAGACCCAAGATCGGTTTATATGGCAGCTATATCAGGTTATTGACCGATTCAGACCATACTTAGCACAGTTGTTGGATATCATAACAAAAACACGTCGTGCAAAATTTCATTCCAATCGGATAAGAATTGCACCCTGTAGAGGATCAAGAAGTCAAGACCCAAGATCGGTTTATATGGCAGCTATATCAAAACATGGACCGATATGGCCCATTTACAATCCCAACTGACCTACACTAACAAGATATATTTGTGCAAAATTTCAAGCTGCTAGCTTTACTCCATCGAAAGTTATCGTGCTTTCGACAGACAGACGGACATGGCTAGATCGATTATTTCGAAATGTTGCATAATAATCCCGTGGTAAAAATAGGATACTACATTCTTTGATATCTGAAGGGAAGGCGGACCCTCCCCTTTACCCTAATTTGCAGAAACGCCAGATCTCGGTGATGGGTGGTGCGATTTAAACGAAATTTCGTGTGCTCTCTTGTAATACCCTAAAAATAAAAATTTCGTGTCCAAATTTCGGATGGGGTACCTAGGCCCCACCCTAAAACCTACCAAATTTATATTTAGACCAATCACGACAATATGGGACTCAAATAAAAGGTATTTAGGATAAGATAGCGTATCTGATATCCAATTGTCGGACAAAGTGTTAGGGAGACCCCACCAACCCCCAGAACACCCCTTAATCGGACATATTTACCGACCATGACAATATGGGACTGAAATGATAGGTATTTGCGAGTGGAATGCGAATCTGACATTCAAATGTGGAACCAAGTTTCTGGGGGTCCATCCCTTCTACAAAACAAATCCCAAACAGAACTTTTTTACTGACAATGGCAATGTGGGGATTAGATAAAAGGTATTTGAGTGTAGAATACGAATCTGATGTCCAAATGTGGGACCAAGTGTTTAGGAGGCCGCCCCTTCCAAACCACCCCTAAACAGAAAAAGTGGACCGATCGGGACAACATGGGTATTCAAGAGTAGAGTGCGAATTTCATAATAGAATATGGGTCCAAGTCCTGGGGCGGCCGCCCCAGCCCCAAAACCTCTTAAAATAGGTTTATTATTTTAACTCAAATAAAAGGTATTCGGGAGTAGATTACGAATATGGTCACGAAGTAGGAATTTGCGTTATAATTTGTTTATAACGGAAGGGTGAGGACCTTCCCCCGTTAACCCAAAAAACACCCCCCCAAATCAAAAGTGGACAGATAATGACAATATGGGTGTCAAATGAAAAGCATGGGGGAGTATATAACGAATCTGCCATACAAATTCATGTCGAAGTATAGGAGGTCACCTCACCCCCACAAAAATGCCTAAAATGAGCACATTAGCCAATCACGGATATATGGGACTCGGTTTGCTTGTTCCGTATAGACTGAAAAACGGCAGAACCGATTTTCTCGAAATTTTCACAAATTGTATAGGGTGGTCTGGAAGGAAACATAGGCTATATAATTTTTCGATATCGGCCGGGGACGGACTTATGCCAAAAACACAACCCAAAATCAAAAGTGGACCGATCGATATAATGTAGATATCAAAGGTATTGGAGAGTAGAATACGAATATGGTATTAAAATTTAAGTCTAAGTATCCATCGGGCCGTCTCAACCCCAAAACTCTCCCAAACAGACATATTGGATGTTACTTTCAATATGGGGCTCAAATGTAAGGTATTCGGGAGTGGATTTTGAATCTGGCATACAAAATCAGATCGAAGTATAGGGGGTCACGCCACCCCTCAAAAATGCCACTAGACCCATAGTGACTATATGATACTTGGCTGAACCGATTTTCTTAAAATGTTCATGAACATTTTAAGAAAATCGGTTCAGCCAAGTATCATATAGTCACTATGGGTCTAGTGGCATTTTTGAGGGGTGGCGTGACCCCCTATACTTCGATCTGATTTTTGATTGTGTACGTTTGGCTGGAAGGAAACATGGCCAATATATTTTTTAGATATCGAGCGGAGGCGGAACCTCCCTCTTACCCCAAAAACGCCACCTATATCCTAAAGTGGTCCGATGGGCACAACAAGGATATCAAATGAAAGGTATTGTAGACCGGAAAACGAACATGGGTTTAAAAATTGGGGCCAAGTACTTTTTTAAAAACACTAGGAATCGAGCAGAGTCGAACTTCTCACATATCAATGAGTGCTTTCCGATTCAAGTTTAAACTCAATGATAAGGGACCTTTTTATAGCCGAGTCCGAACGGCGCCCCGCAGTGCGACACTTCTTTGGGGAAAATGTTTTAAATGACCATGCATGGCGTTGTACCTCACAAATGTCGCCAACCACCGCTTTGTCCGATGTTCGAACGTCTTCAGCGTCACAGGTGTTTTTTTTCGGGTGTGAGGTGGTCCCCTATAAACTTAGCCCTGAAAAAAATATCAGCATCGTGCTCAAATACCATTTATTTAAACCCCATATTGCCATTGGTTTAAGGGGACTTTATGAGATGAGGCATGAGGCGAAATGTATGAGGATGCATCATCTCATAAGGTCCTCTTAAACCAATGGCAATATGGGGCTTAAATAAATGGTATTTGAGCACAATGCTGATATTTTTTTTCAGGGCCAAGTTTCTAGGGGACCACCTCAACCCCGGAAAAACCCCCAAATTGGACATCATGACAATATCCGGCAGAAATAAAGACTTTTAAGAATAGAGTATATCAAACACCCAAACGTTAATGACCCTAAACCCTCCCAGCGAATTCATTCTGTTTTTCAATACTTCTTTACGAACTCTTAATTATGTTCTTCTGTCTCCCCAAAATGAGAGACGGATCTGACTACATCTTTTCCTAAATAGCTAAAACAATCAAAGCCATACAAAGCCAAGCCACCCCATGGGCTTCTAACTTCATCAACCATTAGTATGTCATTGTAAGAAACTCTGCTCATTTACATCTCAGTTTTTGTACATAAAAGCAGAATTTTCTTCCGCGCCTGGAGCTACATTTATTGCCCATACAATTAGAATACCAAATGTCAGCAAATTGTTTGCTTAACAAAAAGAAAAAAAAGGGGCACCATATCAATTTACTGCACGCACCCCCGGGGAGGTGTAGACTAATTGATTATTCCCTATGGGCAAAAAAATAATAAAAAATAGTGTAAACGATACACAAATAAATTTTACAATTTTGTTTAATCAAAGACCTCAAATGCTAATATTGTAGCTCTCTAATAAAATCAAAAAGTAATTAAAATAGGCAATAAATTTTAAATTTCATATAATTAGGTGTTTTTCTTTCAAAGGGGAGAGAGAGAGATAGAGTAGAGTCATTTTTACATGAGAATTAATATTGCAGAAAAGAATTCGACCGACACAGATGGATCGTTTAAAGACAACACACCATGTTAGCAAAACTTTCAACCAAGGTAAAGGCCTGTTTTTCAGTACTCTCGTGTTCAATTTTGTATTCTAATTAACTTTTTATGTATACATAATTGGCAAACAAGTTTAAAAACTTTTTTTTCGATTACTTAAACACCATCGGCTACATTGTTGGTCACTTCACAAAGTGCCCACTACTTGACCGTTGGCTTACACAATGAAATAAATATTTAAGATCTTCCCACCGACTTCCTTTTCACTGCGGGAGAATACTCATTAAATGCTGTCTTTATATTCGTTGCGATTTTTATCAGCACATACTGCTGATGCAGCTGCACTTTATGTCACATCTTCGACATTTTCCACAAAATGCCAAAAATTTGACCCATCACATTTCAGCGTCCATGTTGTTGTTGTCATTACTTTTCGTCATGTCCTTTGTGGCTTTTGTCCCCATTCGAACTGACTTTGTCGTTGTGAAATCTTTACGGTGCATTATGCAACCACAAATGCAAGCAAACTTTGACGATATTTTCTGCGTATCTGTGTCTGTCTACTTAATGTCATAATGACCATTATCAGAATGCCCAAAACATTTACGTACGAATGCATTTCTGAGAAACCACGACCATTTTGCAAGCCTTGGAATATGTTTGTGAAGGTCTCACCCACATGCCATAGGGGAATAAAAGACGGGATCGAAACTCACTTGTAAATAAAATTTAAAAAAATAAAAAATAGTAAATCATAAAAAATAATTAAAATTAAGAATTAAAGGAAGCAACCAAAATTGCAAATTTTGCACATAAACATTCCACTAAGGACAAAGGGCAAACTTTTTACACATCAATGATTGCAGTTCGATTCAAGTTTAAGCTCAATGATAAGGAGCCTCCTTTTTATAGCCGAATCCGAACGGCGTGCCGCAGTGCGACACCTATTTGGAGAGAAGTTTTTACATGGCATAGTACCTCACAAATGTTGGTAGGGCATTAGGAGGGAAAACCACCATTGAAAATTTTTTCTGGGGGTTCCGCCAGAATTTGCGCCCTGGCGATTAGCGTTTAAATGGCCGTAGTAGCTATAATTTTCAACCGATCTGCACAGAATTTGCCACGGATTATTTTGTTACTGATCTTAATGTATGTGCAAGATTTCATCAAAATCGGTTCAGATTTAAATATAGCTCCCATATATTGGGTTGCCCAAAAAGTAATTGCGGATTTTTTAAAAGAAAGTAAATGCATTTTTAATAAAACTTTAATCATATATACTTTTTTTACACTTTTTTTCTAAAGCAGCAAGCTAAAAGTAACAGCTGGTAACTGACAGAAGAAAGAATGCAATTACAGAGTCACAAGCTGTGAAAAAATTTGTCAACGCCGACTATATGAAAAATCCGCAATTACTTTTTGGGCAACATATATGTATCGCCCGATTTGCACTCAAATGGCCGTAGTAGCTACAATTTTAAACCGATCTGCACAAAATTTGGCATGGAATGTTTTGTTACTGATTTCGCAAAATTTCATCAAAATCGGTTCAGATTTAGATATAGCTCCCATATATATCTGTCACCCGATTTGCACTTAAATGGCCGTAGTAGCTATAATTTTCAACCGATCTGCATAGAATTTGGCACGGATTACTTTGATACTGATCTTAATATATGTGCAAGATTTCATCAAAATCGGTTCAGATTTAGATATAGCTCTCATATATATGTATCGCCCGATTTGCACTCAAATGGCCGTAGTAGCTACAATTTTCAACCGATCTGCACAAAATTCGGCATGGACAGCTTTGTTACTTTTTGCGAGATTTCATGAAAATCGATTTAAATTTGGATGTAGCATCCATATATATTTATCGCCGGATTTGCATTTATATAGCCGTAGTAACAACAATTTTCAACCGATCTTTTTTAAAGTCGGTTCCGATTTTGATATAGCTCTCATATACATATATATTTATATATTGGCCGAATTTATAATTGTAAGGTAGGTGTAGGGTATTATATAGTCGGTTCCGCCCGACTTTTGTCTTTTCTTACTGGTTTTTAAATAATTCTGTTGCAAAATTACTTCCTGAAGCTTCAATGGTCATTTCATAAAGGCTTCAATAAACTTTATCGCTCCCGAGGAAGATGGTAAACCACTTCAAAGCAGCATATATTCTGAATTTCACGAATTAAAGGACCAAAAGATGCCGTTATGCAAATTTTTGTTGTTGGTAGCAGTGAGTGGCATGCCTTCCAAAAATTTTATAAAACTAAGTCCAAGTAATTTTCCTCATTCTAAGGTAAGACCCTTCCTTTAGCCAATATTTCACTGGTTCTATCCTGGTGAACTGCAGTTTATGTACCATATATCTCGTATTATATGTACGCTAAAGCACTTTAAGGATGGTACATCCTCCCAGACTGTTGTAAATCAAATTTTGACGATTTATCCGAAAAATCACATTTTTTTAACAAAAAAGAAGTTTCGAATAAACTTTCAAGAAAATAAAATTGCAACTTAAAATGTCAACGAAATTTTCAATTGAAATCGAATTTTTACAACATTTTCTGCAAAAACCAAAATTCAGCGAAAATTTCCGGCAAAATTTTCCAAGAGAATCGAGTCGAGACAATAAATTTTAAAAGAAAATCAAATAAAGATGATGTTTCTTTTTATTAAGATGACATTTTGATTCTTTTTTTTAATTTTTGCGCAAATTCGCAAATTGAACCGCATGGGTAGAGAAAAGAAAAGAGCTGTCTTAGAAAAATTGTAGCTCGGGTTAGGCAATAGGTAAAGTAGACGCATATTAAACTATTTAAACCAATTATTTTCCTCATATAAGGTCATGATGTAGGGGAAAATTGGCTTGTCTAAAGTCAGCAATTTTTAATAGCTCAAAAATTCGAGCAAAAAATTTTCTCAAAATTCTTGAGAGCGAGTTTTGTGTCTGGCTACATTTGATAATTTCAAAAAAACTTAATTCATAACGATAAGCCTACTACTTTTGACTGTGGCAAAATAAATGCTCTGCACAATGAAAATATGAAATTTCATCCATATAATTAAAGTTAGTTCCATGAAAAACTAATTTTGACAAAAAGTTTTAATGAACACTAAGCTATTATCTTTTTGACAACACTGGTTTAAACAGCTCTCGCACGATTCGTGTTTTGTTTTACTGTCAAACATCCTTAATTTGGTCTATAATTTAACCACGAATCGTCCTACAAACGAACAACGCAAACAAATTATTGAATTTTATTATCGTAATGCGTGCTCTATTAAGAAAGTTCATCACGCGCTTTTTCCATTCAGCGACAAAGGTCATTTTTGGCTCAATGGGTACGTAAGTAAGCAGAATTGTCAATTTTGAAGAGAAGATTAGCCAGAAGCATTGCAAGAGCTACAAATGCATCCAGAAAAAGTCAAAGTTTGGTGCGGTTTATGGGCTGGTGGCATCATTAGACCGTACTTCTTCATAGATGATGCAAATCGTAAATCAACTGTGAGTGGTGAGCGCTACCGTGAGATGATATCTAACTTTTGCCCAAAATGCAAGAGCTTGACTTGCATCACATGTAGTTTCAACAAGACGGTGCCATATGCCACACAGCACGCCTAACAATGGGCTTATTGAGAGGCGAATTCGGTAAACATTTTATTTCACGTACGGAACCGGTCAAGTTCGTGCGGCTAGTTCGTGCGATTTACCGCCTTTAGAATATGTTTGGTGGGGCTATGTTTAAACTTAAGTCTATACAGGCACGCTTCAATTGACGCATTGGAAGACAACTTTGAAATTATTTCGATATACCGCCCAAAATGTTGGAAAGAATATGCCAAAATTTGACTAAGTGGATGAACCACTTATGTGTAATGTTTATCTCCATTAGTTGCAGTCTTGACCTGTGCAGACCCCAGATCGGGGTATATGGCAGCTATATCAGGTTATGGACCAATTGAACTATTCTTTACACAGTTGTTGAAAGTCATAACAAAACACCTCATGCTAAACTTCAGCCAAATCGGATAATAAGTGCGGTCCATAATAAGGTTATGGACCAATTCGAACTATTCTTAACACAGTTGTTGGAAGTCATAATAAAGCATCTCATGCTAAATTTCAGCCAAATCGGATAAGAATTATGCCCTCTAGCGGCTCAAGAAGTGGGATCTTGACTTCTTGAGCCGAAATTTTGCATGAGATGTTTTATTACGACTTCCAACAACTGTGCTGAGTATGGTTGAAATCGGTCCATAACCTGATATAGCTGCCATATAAACCGATCTGGGGCTTGATTTTTTGAGCCACTAGAGGGCGCACTTATTATCCGATTTAGCTGAAATTTTGCATGACATGTTTTGTTTTACCTTTCAACAACTGTGCTACGAATAGTTCAAATCGGTCCATAACCTGATATAGCTTCCATATAAACCGATAAGGGATCTTGACTTCTTCAGTCTCTAAAGAGCGCAAGTATTATCCGAATTGGCTGATATTTTCTACAATGGCTTCTCTCATGACCTTTAACATACGTGTCGAATATGGCATGAATCGGTTCATAGCCTAATACAGCTCCCATATAAATCGATCTCCCTATTTTACTTCCTCAGATTTGGATGAAATTTTACACAATGACTTTTACTATGGTCTCCAATATTCAGTTCAATTATGGTCCGAAATGAACCATAACTTGATATTGTTTCAATAACATAGCAATTATTTTCTTTTATCCTTTGTTTGCTTAAAAAGAGATACCGTGGCAAGAGCTCGACAAATGAGATCCATGCTGGAGGGTATATAAGATTCGGCCCGGCCGAACTTAGCACGCTTTTACTTGTTTTTAAACTAAAAACATTAAAGAAATCTTATTTAAAAAAAATATATAAGACCCACTCTAATATCCCTCTTTGTAAACATTTTTTTAAATATATAAAACCCACTCTAATATTCCTCTTTATAGGCATTTCGAAGAATATAAAACCCACTCTAATATTCCTCTTTGTAGGCATTTCGAAAAATACAATATAAGACCCACTCTAATATCCCTCTTTGTAAACATTTTTTTAAATATATAAAACCCACTCTAATATTCCTCTTTGTAGGCATTTCGAAAAATATAAGACCCACTCTAATATCCCTCTTTGTAAGTACATTTCGATGTGGTTAAGAGATAATACAAAGTTGTTAAAATTTTATTTTGCATATGTCAAGAACACAAGTGTGATATTAATTTTAGATTTGGTGGCTTCGTAAGAATCCTTGCAACTAAAAGAAACACACACACACACACATACAAATGCATTTAAACGGAGACACACAAACGCATTCAGCACACTGACATAACACTCAACTGAGAACGACTTCTACAAAGTAGGAAAAAGACAACAACTACAAAACCCCAAAGCAATTTTTGGTTGGCGTGCAAAGTGTCGTTTAGTTAAAATAAACATTTTTAAACGATTCCAGTGTTTCCTTGACGCCAATAACCAACACCCAACACCCTAACCCCACCCCACCCCACTCGATGCTCATTTAAAAGTCAAATGTCCAAGACATTGACATATTTATGCTAAAACATTTATCTACACATTTTGCCAATGTCAATTCTCCACCACCACCACCAAAACAGAAAGCCAGAAAACTGGGGGAAAAGTGCTTGTTGGCCGGGCTAAAGGAATTTCCCAGTCATGCACCCTCTTAAACGAATACGACATGACGGTGTACGTTGTTCTCTTTATAAATCACTGTCAATCACTGGAATACAAATTTGCTCGTACGATGGGCAACTTTACACGGCTGAGGGAGCGAGCAAGTGTCCAGAAAATGTTCAACAAATGGCAAGAGTCAGGCCATAAAATAGGGTGGACAAAAGCAACCTGCCATGATGGACTTTGTTATTTTCGTGCCTCTGTCATTCTTTTATGTTGGTTTCTGTGTTTTTGTTTATATTTTTGCACCAACTAGAACAATATTTGTAAATTTTAAATTGAAAAGGAAAACACATACACATTTTGTTGGCTTAAATGACATGGCATCCGATATGTTTTCCTCGCCTCAAAGCATCAACAAATTGAAGGTGAATGAATGGCTGGATGGGTGAATGCTGAGAATATAGCCGCATCGAAGCCAAACAAAATTTGTTTACCCAAAGTCAAAATAAATTGTTGAAAAATCCATAAAAATTCGTTTAATGCTTGGCAAACGCATACATTCATTAATTCCCACAAAAATACTGGCTAACAATGGGGTATATTTTGCACCCAATGCGACCATTGATATAAATGGTTGTAAAAATAGCCAGCAAAAATATTTAACGATATGATGCTTAAAAAAAATTATTATTTAAAAATAAATAAAATTAGAACGAAATAAAAATGCTAATATTTAAGAGCATTGGCAAAATTTTTCTGTTCTTCTAGCAACTCTGCATCACAAGCGGGGCACGTCAAGAGTGATTTGTTTGTAAGTTGAGTAAGATTGGCTGGACAGATAAATATAGGATACTAGCTGAACCGGGCCCGCTCCGCTGCGCCTTCTTTAACTCTCTAATATTTGTTTGGGGTGAGGACACTTCGCCCTGAATGCGGATATTGAATTCGTACCATTGTAGCCTACGACGCTGAACGCGTTCGAATCCTGGGGAGAATATTGGACAAAGCGGTGTTTAACACCTCTTAATGTTGGCGACATTACCCTAAGGTCGAGAAGGTGCAAATGCTCACACATCAATGAGTGCTTTCCGATTCAAGTTTAAACTCAATGATAAGGGAGTTTTTTTTTAAAGCCGAGTCCGAACGGCGCCCCGCAGTGCGACACCTCTTTGGGGAACATTTTTTAAATGAACATCATTTAAACATCATTTAAAAAATGTTCCCCAAAGAGGTGTCGCACTGCGGGGCGCCGTTCGGACTCGGCTATAAAAAAAACTCCCTTATCATTGAGTTTAAACTTGAATCGGAAAGCACTCATTGATGTATGAGCATTTGCACCTTCTCGATTCTTGGTGGTTAATGTTCTCATTAGGGAATTGATGGCACCTCAGACATTTCGACTCAAATATGGATATCAAATTCGAGCTGCATTTCCAAATCCCTTTAATTTGAGCCTCATATTGAAATGACTGGTAAATATTAACCATTTGGGAGGTGTTTTGGGGCTGGGGCGGCCACCAGCACTTTGCACTGAAAATAGATATCAAATTCGTTCTTTGTTCCCAACGGAAATGAAGTTCAGTTTAGGGGTTGCTTAAGGGCGTACCCCAAAACACTTGGCTCGAAAATTGGATATCAAATTTGTTTTCTCTCAAATACCTTTCATTTGAGTTCCATATTGTCATAATGGGTGAAATAACCCATTTGACGTATTTTTAGGAGGAAAAGCGCCACCTAGACTTGAATGCAAATTTTAATGTCATATTCGTAATCTACTCCCTAAAACCTTTCATTTGTGTCCCATATAGCCATGGTCGGCTAATATGCCCATTTGGGGGTATTTGGAGGTGGGTGACCTCCCATTTCTTGGACCTAATGTTTTGTGATATTTGTTATCTACTACCTAATACTTCTCATTTGAGTCCAATATTGACATGAACATGAACGAAAATATCTGTTTAGAGAAGTTTTGAGGTTGGGGGAGCCAGCTGGGTACTTGGAACCAAATTTTAATACCATATTCGTATTCTACTCTCCAATACCTTTCATTTGATATCTACATTGTTCCGATCGGTCAACTTTTAATGTTGGGTTGTGTTTTTGGCGTAAGGGGGAGGGTCCGTTCCCCTTCCGATACCGAAAAATTATAAAGCCTATGTTTCCTTCCACACCAACCTACATAATATGCGAAAATTTCGAGAAAATCGGTTCTGCCGTTTTTCAGCCTATACGGAACAGACAAACCGAGTCCCACAAATATCCGTGATTGGCTAATGTGCCCATTTTGGGCTTTTTTGTGGCGGTGGGGTGACCTCCTATACTTCGAAATGAACTTGTATGCCAGATTAGTTATCTACTCCCGCATACTTTTCCTTTGATACCCATATTGTCCTTATCGGTCCACCTTTGATTTTGGATAGTGTTTTTGGGGTAACGGTGGAGGATCCGCCCCCTTTCGTTATCAATAAATTAAAAGCCTATTCCAACTTCCTGGTCATATTCGTAATCTACTCGCGAATACCTTTCATATGAATCCCATATTGTTACGATTGTCAAATAAACCTATTTTGTGGTATTTTGGGTCTGGGGCGGCCCCTTCAGGTACTTGGACCAACTTTTATTATGAAATTCGTACTCTACTCTTGAATACCTTTCATTTGATTGCCATATTGTCCCGATCGGTCCACTTTTATTTTTGGGTAGTACTTTTGGGGTAAGGAGTAAAGCCCGGTCCAATATCATAATCATATCATATCCGCCCCCTCCCGATATCATAAAATTATACAGCCTATGTTTCCCATAAAATAAAGCTTTTATGGGATTCAGACCCTTTATCGGCAGTATCGTCTATATGGCAGCTGTATCTAAATATAGTCCGACCTCAACCCTATTAAGCTCGGATATCAAATCAACTCACTGTTTCAAATTCCAGCGAAATCGGATAATAAATAAAGCATTTATGGACTTCAGACCCTTTTTCGGTATATATGGCAGCTCTATCTAAATATAGTCCGATCTGAACCATATTTGGGTCAGATGTTGGGAGGCCTAAAGATACTAACTGTTTCAAATTTCAGGGAAATCGGTAAAAAAAATAAAGCTTTTATGGGCTTCAGACCCTTTATCGGCAGACCGGTCTATATGGCAGTTATATCTAAATATAGTCCGATCTGGACCACATTTAGGTCAGATATTGGGAGGCCTTAAACTACTCACTGTTTCAAATTTCGGCAAAATCGAGTAATAATAAAGCTTTTATGGGCATTAGACCCTTTATCGTCAGATCGGTCTATATAGCACCTATATCCAAATATGGTCCGATTTGGCCCGTTCAAGAACTTAATCAGCGTGCACTAAAAAGATGTATCTGTGCCAAATTTCAACTCAATATCTAAATTTTTGAAGGTTGTAGAATGATTACAACAGACGGACGGACAGACGAACAGACACACGGACATCGTTAAATCGTCTTAAAATTTTACAACGAACCGAAATATATATACTTTGAAGGGTCAGAAATTGATATTTCGATGTGTTGCAAACGGAATGACTAAATGAATATACACCCTATCCTACGGTGGTGGGTATAAAAAACTTAGACGGATGCATCTGCTGGAATGTAGTTCAGCCAGAACTATTATGGTTTATTGTGGAAGATCAACTTCTTCAAATGTTATGGGGATTGATGTAACGGCTCTCAAGGGAGAGGAGATCAGCAAGTGATCCAGCCAGAGATCACTTGCTGATCTCCTAGGAGATGTTTGGGTTGGGAAGTTGCAACAACAACCTCGTATATCATAAGAGAACTTTGTCAGGACCATACCCGACCCTAAACAGGCTAAGATCTAAATTATGGCGATCTTGAATATGATTGTTCGATTTTGTTTTATCGATCTACTTTCTCATAGCTTTTTCTCTTTTTCTACGTTAAAAATCATTATTTCATAATGTGAACCGATTTTGACTTAACTTTTTATATATTGTGGTAGGCATCGAGGAAAGAGTTGTGCACAATTTTTGCAAAACTGGTCTATAATGCGCTTGCAGCGAACCTAGAAGTTAAAATCGGGAGAAATACATATATGGCAGCTATATATAAATCTAAACCAATTTCTGTGAAATTCACCAGCAAGGTCGAGAGTCATAAGAAAATCCAGATAATCGAGATAATCGGTTAACAAATTACCATTTTATTGCATTATTACTGCAAATCGGACGAACCGATTTCAAGCAAACTTCTCAGATATTGTGGTAGTCGTCGAGGAAGGCGGTGTGCAAAGTTTTGGGAAGATTGGTCAATAAATGCGCTAGCAATGGCTTTAGGAGAGTAAATCGGGCGCTATATATATATATATTATATGAGAGCTATACCTAAATCTGAACCGATTACTATGAAATTCACCAACAACGTTTAGAGTCATTAGAAAATCCTTCCTGCAAGTGACCTTTTGATGGCATTATTACTAAAAATCGGACGAACATTTATGAGAGCTATATCGAAATCTGAACCGATTTTTTCCAATTTCAATAGGCTTCGTCTCTAGGCCGAAAAACATGCCTGTACCAAATTCGAAGACGTTCGCATGAATATTGCGATCTGTAGTTTGTACACAAATTAACATGGACAGACTGACAGACAGACGGAGAGACAGACGGATAGACAGACAGACGGACAAACAGACGGACAGACAGACGGACAGACAGACGGACAGACAGACGGACAGACAGACGGACAGACAGACGGACAGACAGACGGATAGACAGACAGACAGACAGACGGACAGACAGACGGACAGACAGACGGATAGACAGACGGACAGACAGACGGACAGACAGACGGACATAGCTAAATCGAATCAGAAAGTAATTCTGGGTCGATCGGTATACTTGTCAATGGGTCTATCTCTCTTCCTTTTGGGTGTTACAAAAAAAATCCCCTGACTTATAATACCCTAAAATTTCAGCCAAATCGGATGGGAATTGCGCCCTCCAGTGGCTCAAAGAATCAAGATACAAGATCGGTTTATGTGGTAGTTATATAAGGTTATAAACCGATTTGAACCATACTTGGCACAATTGTTGAAAATGATACCAAAACAAGAAGCACAAAATTTCAGGCAAATCTTATAAGAATAGCGCCCTCTAGATGGTCAAGAAGTCAATACCCAAGATCGGTTTATATGGCAGCTATGGACGTGGACATAGACATGAACCATACTAATTTCGTCATTCTGGTCGTAACTACTCGAAATATTCGTCTGAGACCCCATAAAGTATATATATTCTTGATCGTCATGACATTTTATGTCGATCTAGTCCGTCCGCCCGTCCGTCTGTCTGTCGAAAGCACGCTAACTTTCGAAGGAGTAAAGCTAGCCGCTTGAAATTTTGCACAAATACTTCTTTTTAGTATAGGTCAGTTGGGATTGTAAATGGGCCATATCGGTCCATGTTTTGATATAGCTGCCATATAAACCGATCTTGGGTCTTGACTTCTTGAGCCTCTAGAGGGCGCAATTCTCATCCGATTGGAATGAAATATTGCACGAAGTATTTTGTTATGATATCCCACAACTGTGCTAAGAATGGTTCAAATCGGTCCATAACCTGATATAGCTGCCATATAAACCGATCTTGGGTCTTGACTTCTTGAGCCTCTAGAGGGCGCAATTCTTATCCGATTGGAATGAAATATTACATGAAGCATTTAATTATGACTTTTAACAACTGTGCCAAATAAGGTTCAAATCGGTGAATAACCTGATATAGATGCCATATAAACCGATCTGGGATCTTGACTTCATGAGCCCCTAGAGGTCGCAATTATTATCCGATTTACCTGAAATTTTGTGCGACGGATTCTCTCATGACCATCAATATACGTGTTTATTATGGTCTGAATCGGTCTATGGCCTGATACAGCTCCCATATAAATCGATGTCTCTATTTTATTTCTTGAGCCTCTAAAGGGCGCATTTCTTATTCGAATTGGCTGACATTTTACACAGGTCTCCAACATATCATTTAATTTTGGTTAAAACCGGACCATATCTTGATATCGCTCTAATAGCAGAGCAAATCTTTTCTTTTATCCTTTTTTGCCTAAGAAAAGATGCCGGGAAAATAACTCGACAAATGCGATCCATGTTGGAGGGTATATAAAATTCGGCCCGGCCGAACTTAGCACGCTTTTTCTTGTTTACTAGTTTTTTTTTTCGATTTTCTCCCATTGTGCCTTAGAGATATTCCAGACATTTCAGCATGTTTTTTTTAGAGTTTTACGAGCTCTATCTTTTAAAACAAAGTATCATAAACGACTGTTTGGCAAACAATTCAAAATATGACACACTCGAGGTGACCAACTTTCAAACCCCATGGGGCAACCTATGACCCACTAGGGTTTGCAAACTTATTGGAAAACATCTCAACATTGGTTATGTTGAGTTTCGTGTACATATCTCTATCCGTTCAAAAATTCTAGAATGGTCTCCAAGATTTTTGGATGTGGCACTGCCCGACGCAGAACGTCTGTATATTGGCAAATAAAACAGAAATTTCTTTACTCTAAACAAAATGTCGCTAATCATTGAGCAAAACCATAATTTCGCATGGCATTTATTGATATCAGAGAAAATTTGCATTTTTATACATTTGCTTTGTGTATTAAAAATTGGTATTTCTTACCATAAACACAAACATCCCACATTAAACAAATCAAAATTTAAATATCAAACAAAAATAGTAGTGACGATAATCAATAAATTTAGCAGGATAATCAATGAACCACACACACACATTAATTTAATGCATAAACTAGAACCGGTCACGAGTTCTACAAATGATGTTGAGGTAATTTAGCTGAAAAGTAAATCTAAACAAATCTCTAAATAAAAAAATGTGATAAAAAAATTAAAACAAAATTTAACTAACCTTGTTACACAATATAAACGGAGATATTTTCTTATATTCCATTACAGAGCAAGGCTGTTATAAAATTTTAATTAAAATCAATGGTATCGGGTTTCTTTATTTCGAACGAGGTTCTACTTTGTTTATACACTCGCAAATTTTGCTGCGTTATTGAAGAGTTATATAAGATGCATATTAGAACTGGTCTGCAGTATTTTCAGTCAAAGCTCTTGATGGGATTTGAACGCTTGACCCTACAGAGGAAAGCTGAGAATTCTACCAACTTAGCTACGGTGGTGATTCGTTGAGGGAGTATCACCATCTTACTTACTAGTCCCTTCTATATACCAAGACAACATGTTCTCTGAACCTGATGCATGGTCCTTATGTTGCACTTCTACCAAACTACTGAGGCATAAATAAGTGGACTATCCTCGGATACAGGTAGGTCCATCCTCCGGATCTCTTTTGCGGCCAACGTAATGGCTCTGACTTCTGCCTGAAAGACCTACACTTGTCCGGCAGTCTAACTGACAACCCGATGTCGTGTGTCTCTAAGTAGATTCCCAGTCCCGCCATTGACTCCATCCTGGAGAAGTTAGTGAAGAACGAGGTCTTATCCAACTCAAAAACAGCATCCTTCTGCGAACGCGGAACATCCTTTCTCGAATCGGTCTCGGCTACAGGTCGCCTAAGACCCACCTCAGCCCATCCCTTGCATCCAATTCATCCAGAATGGAGCAGTGGCCGTTTGAATCTTTTCTCGGCATGCCAAGTTCCCTCAGCCTAAGCGCTAGCTACTTTAACGACACCGGCCCGTATATAGACCTCAACAGGTTGTATATTTAGCATCCAGACCCGACTGCGGTGTGAATCTTAACGCATCTCTGCACCTTTAGTATTTCCCTGTTCGTGTACTCCTCTGATCTCACAAATGCCTTTTACATTCATTATATCATTTTTGGCTTGACTCCCACTTCCCACCGAACATCCTTCTGCAGGAGAAGAAGTTGCACATCACCTTTGGGCACCTTTCCTTCTTAATCCTTTTATTGTACCGAATCGCCTCCTTTGACAAATGCAGAGTGGTCCCGTACAAAGACGGGAGTCAGAAATCCGATATCTTATATCTCCGAGTGAAGAGCACCAGCTCCATCTTCCTTGGGTTAGTCCTCAGCTCATTTCTCGTAGCCCTTTCCGTGACCATTCCATAATCTCGCTGATCGTTGACAGAAATCTGCTTCAAATCAATATGACGATCTCGTTCGCATAAGCGATCTTCCCTAAATTTTGGACAATATCTTTTTTCATGACTTCTACTAAAAGAGCAGAGTTTAGTTGACATTGGTTCAGATTTAGATATAGCTTCCATATATTTATATTTTCATTCGATTTTGGGATTGTGGTAATTTGTAAAATGATCCCAGAACAAGCATTTGTATCGTAATTATTGCGAAAACTCCTCTATAAAACAAATACCCGATTAAACACCCTCGACAACCCTGTCCATTAGCTGTACTTTTCCTGATGCATGTGTTCGTGTTATGACAGATTTTTTGTCTGCAACAGTCTTCTAACCAATGATGTCTCGAAAGAGAAACCAACAAAAATTATGAAATTTAATCATCTTCGCCCTAACAGGCAAAAAAAAAACTTGAAAGGAAATTAAATATATTTATATATAGGCAATTTTTTGGTTAGGTTGATATATTTTTTTTGTCTTAGACTCATTTCACCTTAAGCCATCTTTCATACACATGCAATCAACCCTTAAACATTACAGACAAAATTCTAAGAAATAAAATTTAGATTTTAACAAAATTTTTTCTTTGCAACCTTGAATTCCCTCCAAACCATTTTTAGTTTAAAACAAGTAAAAAAGCTTAAAGTTCGGCCATGCCGAACTTTAGATACACGGGTATATATGTAAACCACCTTTCATTAAAATCCGGTGAAAATTGCACACCTTATGTCCCATAGCAGTTATAACGAAATATGTTCTGATTTGGACCAAATACTAATAAGTACAGTAGCTATATCTAGAAATAAACGGATCTGAACCATATACGACACGGATGTCGAAAAGCCTTATATAAGTCACTGTGTCGAATTTCAGAGAAATCGGATTATAAATGCACCTTTTATGGGGCCAAGACTTTAAATCGAGATATCGGTCTACATGGCAGCTATATCCAAATCTGGACCGATTTGGGCCAAGTTGCAGACAAATTTCGAAGAGCCTAACACAAATTTCAGCGACATCGGATAATTAATGCACCTTTTATGGGCCCAAAACCTTAAATCGAGAAATCGGTCTTTACGGCAGCTATGTCCAAATCTGAACCGATCTGGGCCAAATTGAAGAAGGACGCCGAAGAGCCTAACTAAACTCACTGTATGAAATTTCAGCGAAATCGGACAATAAATGCGCCTTTTATGGGCCCAAAACCTTAAATCGAGAGATTGATCTATATGGCAGCTATATCCAAATAGTGGACCGATCTGTGCCATATTGCAGAAGTATGTCAAGGGGCTTAACTTAACTCAATGTCCCAAATTTCGGCGACATCTGACAATAAATGCACCTTTTATGGGCCCAAAACCTTAAATCGAGAAATCGGTCTTTACGGCAGCTATGTCCAAATCTGAACCGATCTGGGCCAAATTGACAAAGCATATTGAAGGGCCTAACACAACTCACTGTCCCAAATTTCAGCAAAATCGGATAATAAATGTGGCTTTTATGGGCCTAAGACCCTAAATTGGAGGATCGGTCTTTATGGCAGCTTTATCCATTATCTGAACCGATCAGGGCCAAATTGAAGAAAGATATCGAAGGGCTTAACACAACTCACTGTCCCAAATTTCAGCAAAATCGGATAATTTATGTGGCTTTTATAGGCCTAAGACCCTAAATCGGAGGATCGGTCTATATGGGGGCTATATCAAGATATAGTCCGATATAGCCCATCTTCGAACTTAACCTGCTTATGGACAAAAAAGGAAACTTTGCAAAATTTTATCTCTATTTTTAAAGACTGTAGCGTGATTTCAACAAACAGACGGACGGACATGTCTAGATCGTCTTAGATTTTTACGCTGATCAAGAATATATATACTTTATAGGATCGGAAATGGATATTTCGATGTCTTGCAAACGGAATAACTAAATTAATATACCCCCTATCGTAGGATGTTGGGTATAAAAAGAATGCTAAACTTATGTGACACCATGCATCTCCTCCTCCCAAAATGAACAAAATGCGATCCATAAATTAAAAATGTGCAGTCACTTTTCTTTGAAAGCATATTCACAATGAAAAGCTCAAAGTCATATGACCTAAAATTGTATTTACGCTGAAATTGCCTCGCAACGTTATTCACATAAATATTCATTATGGAAGTCAATGCAATGTTGGAGATTTGCTCCTTTTTTTATATCGCCAAGCCATTTAAGGCTATGAAACCATGAGATTAAAATTTCATTGTTTACTGATTTGGTAGGATCCTGAAACACCAGAAAAAATGTAGATATGTAAACGCGGACATAGTTGAAGAAATTTTTACTTGCTGGCAACTGCACATTAATCGAGCTGAATAATTTATATGTTATGTTGGAAGCTACAAAAGGTTGTATCAAGGCCAAATGTCACACTTAATGATGTTGCTAATAATGACAAATGATTTTTTTCGATAAAATATTTCTCTGCATGTTTAACGCTCAAAAGCAGTTCCTAGCTGTCAGCTCACTCCCCCTTATAAAATGAAACAAGTTAGGAAAGACAAACAACGCACAAAGCCTACTACATACAATAAAACCTTATACCACCGATTGGGAGCTGTATGAGGCCATAGATGGATTAAAACCAAATTGGACACGTATGTTGAAAGTCATGGGAGAAACCGCCCTCTAGAGGTTTATGAAATCATGATCCCAGATTGGTTTATATGGCAGCTACGTCAGGTTATGTATCGATTTGATCCATATTTATCGCAGTTGTTGGAAGTCATAACGAAATACTTCATGCCAAATTTTAGCCAAATCGGATAAGAATAGCACCCTCTAGTGGCTCAAGAATTCAAGATCCTAGATCGGTTTAAGTGGGAGCTATATGAGGTCACAGATCGATTAAGACCAAATTGGACACGTATGTTGAAGATCATGGGAGAAGCCGTTGTACAAAATTTCATACTTATAGCAGTTGTTGGAAGTCATAACGAAATACTTCATACCAAATTTTAGCCAAATCGGATAGGAATAGCGCCCTCTAGTGGCTCAAGAACTCAAGATCCTGGACCGGTTTAAGTGGGATCTATATGAGGCCATAGATTGATTAAGACCAAATTGGACACGTATGTTGAAGATCATGGTAAAAACCGTTGTACAAAATTTCAGCACGACCGGATAAGAATTGCGCCCTCTAGAGGTTTAAGAAGTCAAGATCCCAGATCGGTTTATATGTCAGCTACATCAGGTTATGTACCGATTTGATCCATATTTATAGCAGTTGTTGGAAATCATAACGAAATACTTCATGCCAAATTTTAGCCAAATCGGATAAGAAAGCGCCCTCTAGTGGCTCAAGAATTCAAGATCGGTTTATATGGCAGCTATATCAGATTATGGACCGATTTTAACCATACTTAGCACAGTTATTTGAAGTGATACCAAAACACTTCAATTTCAAATTTCAGACAAATCGAATAAGAATTGCGCCCTCTAGATGCTCAAAAAGTCAAGACCCAAAATCGGTTTATATGGCAGCTATATCAAAACATGGACCGATTTGGCCCATTTACAATCCAAATCGACCTACACTAATCTTATATTTAAAATTCAATTTGTGTACTGAACCGATTTTCTTGATATTTTCACAGATGACGCATAATAGTCCCGTCGGGAAAATAGGGTACTACATTTTTAATATCTGAAGGGGGGCGGACCCTCCCCCTTACCCTAATTTTCAGAAACACCAGATCTCGGGGATAGGTGGTGCGCTTTAAGCGAAATTTTGTGTGCTCTCATATAGTACCCTAAAAATAAAAACTTGACACCCAAATTTCGGATGGGGTACCTAGGGGGGCCGCCCCACCCTAAAATCTACCAAACATATATTTAGACCAATCACGACAATATGGGACTCAAATGAAAGGTATTTAGGATAAGAAAACGTATCTGATATCCAATTGTCGGGCCAAGTGCTAGGGGGTCCACCCTAAGCCTCAAAACACCCCTAAAATGGACATATTTACCGACCATGGCAATATGGGACTCAACTGAAAGGTATCTGCGAGTAGAATACGAATCTAATATCCAAATGTGGGACCACGTTTCTGGGGATCCACCCCTTCCCCAAAACACGCCCCAAACAGGACTTATTTACTGACCATGGGAATATGGGGCTTAAATAAAAGCTATTTGTGGGTAGAATACGAATCTGATATTCAAATATGGGACCAAGTGTTTGGGGGCCGCCTGTCCACAAAAACATCCCCCAAAGGGAACAAATTTACGACCATAGCAATATGGGGCTCAAATGAAAAGACTTTGTGAGTAAAGCACGAATCTGATATCAATATTCGAAGAAGTGTCTATGGGGCCACCCCACCCCCTTAACACCACCCAAATGGGAAGTATTTGCTGACCATTGCAATATGAGGCTCAAATAAGAGGGTTTTTAGAGTGGAACAACCGATATATATTTTCAAGGCCAAGTAGGCCGTCCCATCCCCCAAGCCGGCCATGTTTGCCGACTATGGAAATATTGTGCTCAAATGAAAGGTATTTGGGAGTAGACCATGAATCTGATATCAACATTCGGAACCAACTGTCTAGGGGACGACCCTCCACCATAACAACCCCCAAATAGGACGTATTTGCTGGCCAAGACAATTTGTGTCTTCAAGAGAGTGGGACTTGATATTCATAGGGTCCATACGCCAAACCGGACATTTTTGCTGCTCCTTTGACAGTTATCGAGTTTTCGAAAGACTGACAGTCGGACGGACATGGCTAGATGGACTTAAAATGTCATGGCGATCAAGAATATATATACTTTATGGGGTCTTAGGAGCATATTTCGAGGTGTTACAAACGGAATGACGAAATTAGTATACCCCCCATCCTATGGCCGAGGGAATAAAAATCGATTAAAGTTGTTATTTTACAAAATCCCAATCTTCTTAAAAATTGTAATTTCGAAATCATTTATTTTCCAAACGAGATGTACTAAACTTAAATTTCAACTTATTCACAAAAATTATGATTTTTAAAAGCCCCAACCTGCAACTGATTGGATTTAGTTTTTGCTTCTTGCAAAAATGAAACCTCTCCCCGTTATGTTTTATGTAAGTGCAGAATTCCAATCACAATTGCCAATGTCATACTCACATATTCACATGGATTTACCATTACCTCGGACCCTCTCCGTCTCTCTCCCTCTCTGTCACTTCCCACGCAGTATGTCGTCCACTGATCCTAGCTAATCCTTGCTGCCAAGTAAAAGATTTAAATTGAATTATATACCAACTGCGGGCCAAAAACCCATGTAAGCTTAGCACAAATTCCACAGCAATTGCATGAGCAACGTGAGAGTGTGGGCGTGAGCGCTAGTGTATATTGTGCATGTGGGGGAGAGCAGAGGCTATGGCAACAGGTTTATGGCCTCTCTTTTGTAAGATTTAAGTATTTGTCACAAAATTTAATTTAGTCCTTGATAAAATAATCCTCGGGCTTAGCGTTGATGTTGAAGTCGCTCGTATCAATGGCGTTTGACCGTACATCTCTCCTCAGGGTAGTAGAGGTTTGTCGTTTGGTTAGTTGGTTGGCTGGTTGTCTGCTTGGTTGCTTGGCCATTTGATTGCCGGCTGACTGACAGATTTAAAAAGGGTACTTTTTATGAGGATGATGACATTTGGGACGAAAGTTAAGCAAAGCAAAAACTTTATCACCGCCCTGAGTTTTATTATCCAATCTTCTTCTCAATGCCAAATATTGAGGGCAATGTGGGTGGGTTATTGCAATTTTACGACAAATAATTGTTTTGGAATTTGTTGTCTATAAAACACTAAAAACAACAAGCAAAGAAATATAAATTAACTGAATAAAGGCTGAGAAGCATAGTTTGAACGGGAGAAAGTTTAGGATGGGAATAACAGTTAAACAGTTAACAAAATTCAAAGACTTGGTACATTTCTTCTGTCCTTCATCACAGCATAGGGGTAAACTACAATAGCTTCGTTATTCCATTTCCGTTATTCGTACAAATTCTGATCTTAGACCCCTAAGGAATCTCATATTCTTGTTCGGCATGACATTTGGAGTCTATCCGCCCATGTCTGTCTGTGTGCGGGTATGTTAAAAACACAGAACCAATAAAGGTAAGGCCTTCAAAAAGTATTGCAGATCATTTGAGATTGCAAAATTAGCCAATTCAGGTCATACACTGAAAAAATTGTTGTCCTAATTTTTATGATTCGAGCCAAAGATTTGAAAACTTAATTCAAAGATGAAGAATTTTAAAATGCTAAGTTTAAAGGAATTTTTCAAAAAATAATAATTGGGCAGTCACCTATAAAGTAAAATATGAATCAATCAGCGATAAAAATTTGAAATGTATGGTCCTGTCCGTTAGTTAATAGGAAATTAAATTTAAAGATAGCATCTCCATTTTCATGGTTTGGTTCTTTGGCTCGTTTTCATTGCTAAAATCCTACGAATAAGTAAAAATCTTAAATTTTGGGCCAATTTTTTTTTTTTCAGTGTAATAAGATATAGTTCCAGAACAAACTGGATTATTTAATTCCCCTTCTCAAGGTCAAATACTTGGAAGTGATTTTGGATAGGAAACTAAATTGGAAGTTTCGCGTTCAGAAGGGTACTGGGAAGGCACACATTTGTTGGGCACGGTCTACGACCCGAAATGGGGCCTGAATCCGAGGATAGTCCATAGGCCCTACAGAAGCGTGATTAGACCAATACTTACTTACGCCACAGTAGTTTGGTGGACTGCTAAGGAGAAAGAGTGCAACGTTAGGACCATACAACAAGTTCAGAGAACATGTTGTCTTGGCATAGGCGGAGTGATGAGGACAACTCCCACTTGAGGGCTGGAGACTATTCTAGATATCCGACCCATTGACATACAGATTAAGTGTGAGGCAGCGGCTATGAGTCTTAAGTCGATGGCAGAATGGATTGAGGATGGGAGCAGCTCATACCATCGCGGTATAATCGAGGCGACGATAGGAAACCTGGAAATAAGGGAAGAGGTTTCCGATCGGATACCTAGGATGAACCTTGAGGTCGAATGCAAGGCACAGGTGCCAGCGGCACAGTCTTGGATTAACGGAACCCTAATATTGTCATCTGGAAGGTCATGTTACACGGATGGAGCAAAGCTAGATGACAGAGCGGGCCTGGGGGTTTACATTGAGAACCCAGGGACTGAGATCTGTTGTAGACTGCCTGACTATAATACGGTCCTGCAGGCGGAGATCCGGGCGATCAGGGAATGCGTGAAGTGGTGTGGTGCTAACGCCAAATGTGAACATCTTTACGGACAGTAAAATGGTCATAAAGGCAGTAATGACCAGGAGGGTAAGTTCACTGGGAAAATCGTTTGGATGCCGGGCCATAACGGAGTAAAGAAAATGAAAGGGCAGACGATTTGGCGATGAAGGCCAAATACCTGCCATCAATAAACTTGGTTAAGCCGAAGCCTTTAGGGTTGACGCAGTCCGATTTAAGGGCGTGGGCGACAAACGCATGTAACACTGTGGAATAGCGAAACAGTCGGTAGAACTGCGAAAAACCTATGGAGTGATCCGGATCTTGATAGGTCAAGGATTTCACTGAATGGAAGTAAGAAGGAGGTCAGTATAGCTATTGGTATCATAACGGAACACATAGGACTACAAGCTCACTTTGGAAAATCGGTGCGGCAAGTAATAGCATGTGTAGGGCATGCGGGGGAAGATGATGAGACGTTGGAGCATTTCCTATGTCATTGCCCGGCTTTTGCGTCTCACAGATACCGGCACTTAGGTGGAGACACAATACCAGACATGAACCAACTTAGGGGAGTGATATTGAAACAATTAAGGATTTTGTAAGTAGCACGGAATTCGTAACTAAAAATTTTCTTTTTAGAGGTTACTTTATAGATTTTAGAGCGCGGAACAAGCCGATTACTAGCTTAGCTGTATGTCCATAGTGGCATGGTGCGGATTAATATCTACACCCTCTTTTCAACCTAACCTAGTAGCTATATCTAAAAACAAACCGACCTGAACCATATACGACACAGATGTCGAAAAGCCTAACATAAGTCGCTGTGTCAAATTTCAGTGAAATCGGATTATAAATGAGCCATTTATGGGACCAAGTTTCAGAAAAATGTCTAAGAGTCTAACACAACTTACTGTCCCAAACTTCGGCGAAATCGGATAATAAATGGGAGTTTTATGGCCCCAAAACCTTAAATCGAGAGTCGGTCTATATGGCAGCTATATCCAAATCTGGACCGATCTGAGCCAAATTGGAGGAAAATGTCGAAGGGTCAAACACATCTCACTGTCCCAAATTTCGGCAAATCGGACAATAAATGCGCCTTTTATGGGTCCAGCACCCTAAATCGGTCTATATGGCAGCTATATCCAAATCCGGACCGATCTGATCCAAATTGGAGGAAAATGTCGAAGGCTCAAACACATCCCACTGTCCCAAATTTCGACAAAATCGGATAATAAATGCGCTTTTTATGGCTCCAAAACCTTAAATCGAGAGATCGGTCTTTATGGCAGCTATATCCAAATCTTAACCGATCTGAGCCAAATTGAAGAATGTTGTCGAAGGGCCTAACACAACTCTCTTTCCCAAATTTCGGCGACATCGGAGAATAAATGCGCCTTTTATGGGCAAAAAACCTTAAATCGAGAGATCGGTCTATATGGCAGCTATTTTCAAATCTGAACCGATCTGGGCCAAATTAAAGAAGGATGTCGAAAGGCCTAACACATTTCAAATGCAAATTTTGGCAAAATCGGACAGTAAATGCGCCTTTAATGGACCCAAGCCCATAAATCGGCGGATCGGTCTATATGGCAGCTATATCCAAATCTGAACCGATCTGAGCCAAATTGGAGGAAAATTTCGAAGGATCAAACACATCCCACAGTCCCAAATTTCAGCGACATCGGATAATAAATGCGCCTTTTATGGGCCCAAAACTTTAAATTGAGAGATTCCAAGATTTAGTCCGATATAGCCCATCTTCGAACTTAACCTGCTTATGGACAAAAAAGAATCTGTGCAAAGTTTCCGCTCAATATCTCTATTTTTAAAGGCTGTAGCATGATTTCAACGCACAGACGGACGGACATGGCTAGATCGTTTTAGCTTTTTTCGCTGATCAAAAATATGTATACTTTTTAGGATCGGAAATGGATATTTCGTTGTATTGCAAACGGAATGACAAAATGAATATACCCCCATCCTTCGGTGGTGGGCATAATTACAGATGTATTCCAACATACGTTTTTCACACACACTGTTACATGTGTGTCAGACGCTGTGTACAACTTTTACACATGCTAGATACGATTGATAGAATAATTAGGAAGTACGTATGTATCACTAGACACAAGGGATTTAAACGTTATGTTGACCTGCCATTAAGACTTTCTTGGGGCTATGACTTTAAAAGCCCACCCTGTTTTATTTTTGCCTTAAGCTTTAATAATCTCAGCACTTAATAACTTTTATTGCCTTAAAAAATAAAATTTCAATGGAGTTAAATCGTTCAAATTAATTTATTGCTTGTCTGCACCCATTCGCGCCGAAATCCCACTAGGCTCTTAAAAAAAAAAACACAAACCCATTCCCAAAATTCCCATAGTACATAATAGAAAAAACATTTTAAACGCGTTCGTAGTTGAAAAGCCCTGAGTGGTAAATTGAATTAATTTAAGTTACAGGGTTATGCAGGATGTGGCCGGCAACAGTGAAGCCATCATTTTGGATCGTCTAACACCGGGCACCCAGTATTCCATTGTCGTTTCGGCTGTCTGGTTGGGCAAGAAATATCGCAGTCGTCAGGTTATATTTAGGACATTAGGTAAGTATCCACAAACACACACACACACACACACACACACACTCATATTCATACAAAACATACTGGTGAAGTAAATTACCAAAAAAAAAATGGTAAACCAAAAAAAAAATAGAAAAACGACCCAAGACAAGACCCTTGGAAAAAATAGCAGTTAATGTTGTACAAGTCATTAATATAATGAATCCTTTGAATAATAAATTCATAGAAAAAAAATCATTACACACATACATTCACATATACACATAGCAATCATTTCCCCAACCACCCTAAATCAAAACCTTGTTTTGATGTGTTTGAGCAGACCCAAAAAGACTGACATATGGACTGCAAAGCTAGAACAACTAACTAGCTGGCCAGCTCTACTTGTCTGTCTGTCTGTCCGTTTATCAGTCATTTGGTTTACCCTTGTCTCTGCCTGACTTATGATGGACTTTCACCAAATGTTTAACGTTTAATACCAAACATATGTTTAGATTTACCACCCAAACCCTATGCCCAGCAAGACAGTGGAGGTGATGGAGGTTCTCTAATATTAGCCGGCGGAGCAGGAGCCTCTGCAATTGGCAGCGGCCGTGGAGGCAGCAACAGCAACGGCAGTGGGGCATACAACGAAGATGGTGTTACCTCTACTGCCACAAATTCTTTGTCGCATGGTACACACAGAGAGCTGCCAACGGTAAGTACACAGATAAACTATAGAGAAATGGGGCTTTCCACGATAGAAAGGTTCTTTTTTTAAATCGCTATAAAAATATGAGTTTTATTTGCAAGTTAGAGGTCTTTGGGTCAAATGGGGTTTTCCACGATAAGTGGGGATTATAACTATAAAAATATGAGTATTATTTGCCAGTAAAAAAAATGCATTATGTTTGGGAGGGTCTGAGGAAATACAACCAAGAAAAACAAAACCTTGAAATTTTTTTGTAATAAAGAAATGACATATAGTCCACCTAACACCTAACGATGTTAATCATAATAATCAGACATGTTTTCAAAATCTTTTAAACATATTACATGCTCAAGTGGACTATATGTCATTTCTTTATTACGAATAAATTTATTAGTTTTGGTTTTCTTGGCTATGTATTTCCTCTGGCACTCCCTCTTTGTTCAGTCCAAATAACAACCACATCGGGCTAGTATTACCCACCGTTTTCCATAGTCCAATTATAAAAAAGTTATTTTGATACCCACCACCATAGGATGGGGGTATACATATCTAGTCATTCCGTTTGTATCACCTCGAAATATTGATCTAAGACCCTATAAAGTACAAATCTTTTGGATCATCTCCACACTTTGAGTCGATCTAGCCATGCCTGTTCGTTCGTCTGTCGAAACCACGATAGCATTCGAACGCGTAAAGCTAGACGCTTGAAATTTTGTTCAGATACTTCTTATTGACGTAGGTCGTTGGGGATTGCAACTGGGCCATATCGGTTCAGATTTCGATATGGCCTCCCAAATTTGAATTGACTTCCAGAGCCCTTAGAAGCCTTAAATTTCATGCGATTTCGAAATTTTGTACAATGACTCGAACTATGACTTTCAACATTCATGCCAAGTATGATCCGAATTAGTCTACAAACAGATCCAAAATGCAAATTCTTGCCCCTGAATATTCCACTAAGGAACAGGGGCAAACTTCTCACATATCAAGGAGTGCAGTCCAATTTAAGTTTAAGCTCAATGATAAGGGGCTTCCTTTTTATAGCCGAGTCCGAACGGCGTGCCGCAGTGCGACACCTCTTTGGAGAGAAGTTTTACATGGCATAGTACCTCACAAATTTTGCTAGCATTAGAAGGGGAAAACCACCGCTGAAAAATTTTTTTCTCATGGTCTCACCAGGAATCGAACCTAGGCGTTCAGGCGACATGATAACCTCTGCGCTACGTAGGCCTCCAACAGGCCAACATAAACAGGTATAGCCCCCATATAAACCAAACTGGAGACCACCGTAGCGCAGAGGTTAGCATGTCCGCCTATGATGCTGAGACCATCAGATAAAATTTTCAGCGGTGGTTTTCCCCTCCTAATGCTGGCAACATTTGTGAAGTACTTTGCCATGTAAAACTACTCTCCAAAGAGGTATAGCACTGCGGCACGCCGTTCGGACTCGGCTATAAAAAGGAGGCCCCTTATCATTGAGCTTAAATTTGAATCGGATTGCATTCATTGATGTGTGAGAAGTTTGCCCCTGTTCATGGGCAAAATTTGCATAAACCAATCCACGGATTTGACTTCTTCAACCCTTAGAAGCCAAAAATTTTTACCTGATTTGGCTGATATTTGACCCAAAAACGGTCGATATGTTGATATAGGCCCCCTTAGTACCGATATCCCGATATGACTTCTTGAGACCATAATACTTCAAATACAAACTCAGTTAGCAAGGGAACATTCTTGGCGGAATTCATGGTGGTGGGTATCCAAGATTCGGTCCGACCAAACTTAGAACACTTTTACTGGTTTCATATTATCTTTTACACAAAGTTTTACCAAAACATCAAAAATTTCAAAATATCAAAATTTTCGTTTCCGAATTTTGTTGTGGAAAGCCCTATTATGTATATATTTCCCCTTCATTATGTCAAAAAACTGGTTAAAAGCAACGTTGTCCCTTTTTATCATGCATGTTGAAATATGACAGATCCCTTTATAGGAAAAGCATTAAAACCCTTATTTGTTCTCAAGGGTTTTTTTGTGTTATCCTTGGTGCCTGATGAGTCTCCAGAGTAGCAGGTGGTTTTTGTATAAAGGCCTTTGCCTTGTCCCCCTATGTCTGACTGTCAATATTTCAAAAGTTTTGTTTTTTTCTTCGTCCTATGCCTATTGATGGGTTCATATTAATGCGTCTTTTTACTGACTTTATTTTCTTTTCATTGTTCCTTCTTTTCTTTTCTGACTTTGGAAAACTTTTCTTTCTATTGAATGCCGTTTGGTTTAATCCTTAAACTCATCACAGATACGAGGTGTCGAAATAGGCATTGTTCTCATCGTTCTAATGGTGTGGGCTGGAGCCATAGCCCTTTTCTTCAATCGTTGGGGTAAGATACGCATGCTGTTACCCTATCAGCCGGACTACAAGCACGAGCAGCTGAAGGTGCCTGGCACTGGAGTATGCAGTGGCGGTGTCTGCAATGGACAACATTCACATCAGGTATGGCGGACTGAAAAAACACTAACACCACTACAAACACATAGACACAGAAGGAGTTACACACACTTACATACTATGTACACACCGACATATTGATACATATGTAACCAACATTTAAACATACGCAAATTCAGACATTTTGACAGGAAATACCAAAACCATCATAGGAAAAAAACATCATCAAAGCCATCATCACAGTATGCCATATGGTCTTAGTGTCGATGATGATGATGATGGAGATATTTTACTTTTTTCCCCCTTACCAAAGATTCTAAACACCTACATATACATAGATGTAAAAACTGGGAGGTGTTCCGGAGAACCTCCTTGTAAACATTTCTGCGTTACTCATATCCTTTGAACACCTACAATCACACTCACATACATTGCGACGCATCTATACAGCCGGGATACAAACCTACATAACTTTTGTGTTTTAGCGTTTTGCTTTTCTTCTCGATGAATTCGTTTGGAAACTTTCAACAATCAGCAAAAATAATTGAAATTCCTAAAGGGGAGAGATCCAGTCAGGAATGGCAAAAATTTTCCATGGAAGAGCAAAAAAAAAAAAAGAAAGAAAGAAAAAGAAGCGAAAAAGTCCCTTAAAAGACTTTACGCACAGTTCAGAAAACTTTAACACGGTATAAATGATGGCACAGTGGTTTGAAGTGTTATTTGAAAAAAAAAAATCCGGAATACAAAAAATACAGTAGTAAGAAAATTTTTTTCAATGTTGGCATATTGATAACAATCTATTTTCATGCAACGAGGTTAAACATTCAAGGCATTACTTTTTACTGGTTTTCATTATGAGAGGGTGATGAGAGGAGATACGTTTTTCGGGGTGGCAGCACTGGTTCAAAATTTGGTCCAAACATCATCTGGAAAAGCGCAAAGTGTTCAGTATACTCTGCCATTTCAACTCGTGCTCTGTGGCATCAGTTCGACTGAAATCCACAGTTTTAACGAAAATTCTTTTTCGGCTATGAGGCCCATTTCTGGATACATGGGGTGAAGAATATTCACATTCCGCACAGAATATACAGATGCAACCTGGAAAACGAACATTTTGGTGTGGATTATGGATTAATGGTATCATCAGTCCATTTTTATTTCAAAACGACTGGGGAGGAAACGTTGGCGTTGGCGGCAGTGTTGACTCGTTGAGCGGGAAATGTCTCGAAAAAAATTAATTCCGTTTTAACTAAGAAAGTCAAGAAATTAAACAACTTCAAACTCCTTTAAAGGAATGGTTGTAACGATCAGTTTTAAAGGATCTAAAGAGTTACGGGGTAGTGCAAATAACTGAGTTTTGGACCCAATTATCATCGCCGACTTTGCATTTGAAATCCAAATCTCCTTCAGGAGAATGTCCTGTAAAATGGGATGATGCTTATTGCTAATTTTGCCCATTAACATTTCACCAAGGAACAGGTTCAAACTTCTCACATATCAATGAGTGCTGTCCGATTCAAGTTTAAGCTCAACGATAAGGGGCCTCCTTTTTATAGTCGAGTCCGAACGGCGTGCCGTAGTGCGACACCTCTTAAGAGAGAAGTTTTACATGACATAGTACCACACAAATATTGCAAATATTAGGAGGTGAAATCCACCGCTGAAAATTTTTTTCTTATGGTCTCGCCAGGATTCGAACGCCGGCGTTCAGTGTCATAGGCGAACATGCTCATAGGCGAACATGCTTACCATCAAAACTCGAGCTCTGTGACATCAGTTCGACTAAAATCCACTGTTTTAACGAAAATTCTTTTTCGGCCATGAGGCCCACTTCTGGATACATGAGGTGAACAATATCAACATGCCACACAGGATATACCGATGCATCCCGAAAAACGAACATTTTAGTGTGGATTATTCAAAAACTGCTGGGGAGGAAACGTTGGCGTTGACGGCTGTGTTGCAACATTTGACCTTACGAAAGGACCTTTTGAACCGGAGCCGCGTGCTACTATTATTTGGTCTCCATTTACTGCAAGTAGCATATGCGTTAGTTTTATGGACATCTATATGGCTGTTAGAAAGTCAAAACAATGGGCGGTCAAGGTAATGACTCGTTGGCATGAAAAAAAGTTAATTCCACTTTAACTGAGAAAGTCAAGAGAGTTAAACTCTCCGTTTACTGCAAATAGCATATGCGCCAGTTTTATGGACATCTGTATGGATCTTGGAAAGTCCAAACAATAAACGGTCGCGGTATGTAATGACTCTTTGGCTCGAAAAATTAATTCCGTTTTAACTGAGAATGTCAAGAGAGTTACACAACTTCAAACACCTTTGAAGGAATGGTTTTAACGATCTGTTTTAAAGGATTTAAAGAGGTATGGAGTAGTGCAAATATCTGAGTTTTGGACCCAATTATCATCGCCGACTTTACATTTGAAATCCAAGTCTTCTAGTCTCTTTCAGGAGAATGTCCTGTAAAGTGGGATGATAGCCAAAGAAAAATTTGCTAGTTGTACAATGACATGTACATGCCATGCTGTTCTATGGCTCAGAAGCATGGGTACTTGCGAAAGCAGACGAGGTAGTACTTGGAGTATTTGAGAGAAAAATCCTTCATAAAATATATGGAGATCACCGTAGCGAAGAGCTTAGCATGTCCGCCTATGACGCTGAACGGTGGTTATGCCCTCCTAATACTGGCGACATTTGTGAGGTACTAAAAACTTCTCCTCAAAAGAGGTATCGCACTGCGACACGCCGTTCCGATTCGGCTATGAAAAGGAGGCCCCTTATCATCGAGCTTAAACTTGACTCGAACTGCACTCATTAATATGTGAGAAGTTTGCCCCTGTTCCTTAATAGAATGTTAATGTTAGAATGTTAATGGGCAAATTTGAAATTTGCAAAATATAGGGACCAGTCTGCGTTAATGGAGAATAAAGGCGTCTATTAACCAAGAGCTGTATTATCTGTATGAGCTGTATGTTAAACGCATCAAAATACAAAGGTTGTGTTGACTAGGTCATGTTGTCGGAATGGATGCAGAAGCTCCAGCAAAGAAGTTTTTTGAAGGCGACCATATAGAATATGCTAAAGGAAAAAGACCAAAATTCCGATGGAATGACCAAGTGAAGAGCGACATCTCGAAACTGGCTGTCAGAGATAAAAGAAGAAGCGCAGAAGGGCGAGGCCCTTAGAAATGTATTTTACATTCAACTAGAGGAATAAATTTTATGTAATGGCCAATTAAAGTAAAGTAAAGTACAATGCCATTGGTAGGGGACAGAGGTATGCTGAAAGGCTTTAGATAGAAGGTCTTGTGTTCGGGACTTTGGGAAAATCCGGAGACAATCCTACGCCGGGATCACGACATCACTAAGATCTTTACTACAGGCTAAATTGAATGCTACGACGAAGCTGGGAGAATACATCATGCTGAGCATACTCAGGAATAACACCGGAATACGGGATTAAGAACGCAGTATGCTGGCGGACGCCTGGTACGCCCTTAATTCTGCTTCCATTCTATAGGTGCTCAGGGATAACATCGATGCTGACAATAAATACGGTGGTATGTTGGAGGTCTTTAGATGGGAGAACTTGTGTTCGGATGTTTGAGAATATCCAGAGCCTATACTACATCGGTAGCGCAGAGGTTAGCATGTCCGCCTATGACGCTGAACACCTGGGTTCGAATCCTGGCGAGACCATCAGAAAAAAAAATATTTCAGCGGTGGTTTTCCCCACCTAATGCTGGCAACATTTGTGAGGTACTATGCCATATAAAACTTCTCTCCAAAGAGGTGTCGCACTGCGGCACGCCGTTCGGACTCGTCTATATAAGGGAGGCCCTTTATCATTGAGCTTAACCTTGAATCGGAGTGCACTCACTGATATGTGAGAAGTTTGCCCCTGTTCCTTAGTAGAATGTTCATGGGCAAAATTTGCATTTGCATTTGCATACTACATCGGTATTACCAAGTCGCCGGATTTACACTATAGACTGTATTGGATGCTTTGCCAATTGAGTTCTGTTCTACTAATATTGCGCTTAGACTGAATTTTAACATATTGACGAAGACTAGGTACCGCATCAGTTATAATTTGGATACCAGCTGCAAAGGCAGAGGAAGATCTTAGACCACCTGACATGGAAACAGGCGCAGAATAATTGTTCCGGAAAAGAGTTGTGACGTGGTGGTAACTGAGGTTTAGGATGATGAAATTGGACTTAACCTAAGAGAACTGAATATGCTGAGAAAGGCCTGGAACGGCCAACCTTCCATTTGCTATAGGAAAGGTACTCAGAGAAGACTAGTGAAGATCTAAGACTACACGAAGATAAGACATCGTGTTCTACGACTATGGATCAAAAGAATTCGTTTTTCAGGTAAAGCTTTAGAATGAAGTCGAATAGTTGAGATATATGAGCGGGCTTTCAGGCAAAGGTCTACGGCAAACAAGATTCTGAGAAGAAACTTATTACCCTCGAAATGTACGGCATTCATCAAAAAACGAAACAATGACCTGGTAGATGAGATAATAGTGTAGCGGAAATAGGTTGGCAGTAACGATGAGAATCCCATGAGAATGGCATGGGAATCCCGCCTTATGATATTTGCAATAGCTGTGTTTATGTATATGAGGATGAAATGATTATGCCAAGGCTTAAAGCAGCACTATAATTCCATAATTTTTTATTTTCCCAACTGTGGGATATTGCCAAAGGGACTCTTAGAAGTTTTCTCCAATTCATAGGCAAGACGAAATGGTTCAGACATGCAAATGCAAATTTACCCATGAACATTCCGTAAAAGAACACCAGAGATACTCCCTCATCCATAAGTGCGATCCAATACAAGATTTTGCGCAATGAGAAGGGTCTCCCTTTTGATTGTCATAGTTGTAAAGATATAATCACAGCTTAACTAATTTTCTAATTGTCTCGCTTAGATTCGCCACCAAGCGATCAGGGCTATATGTGAATATACTAACCTCTACGCTACGGTGACCTTCAGACATGGGTTCAGCATTCCTACAGCAACTCCAGCATTCCTACACATATGGTGTAGTAGCTTATGTGGGTGCGTCCTATACTAAGAAGTATTTTTTTTTTTTTTGAAAATATAAAAATGCCTGCTCACCTTTTTTTTCGGACTTTTGATTCCAAAAAGCAAAATAGGAAATATTATGGCAATCAGTAAACGATAACTCGTGCCGAAATGACATTCAAAGTTGAATGTAGTGCTTTTTAAAGAATCCAGTTGATTATTTTAGGTCCTAGCATAAAATTGGAAATATTTATATAAAAATTATTAATAAAACAAAAACAGGGAAATAAATAAAACCATTAATGCCATCAACACCACTCTAACCACTGTGCTTCATTTCGCCAATATGAAAAGGGAATACCCTCCACCCTTCGAAGTAGTTAAATAAAAGGCAGAAAACGAAAATATTAACATGCTCAAGTGACTTTGGTATTCCCCGCCTAAGACGTTTTTCGATTTTTCGGTCTTTTCAGTTGATGTGTTCTTTTGTTTTCGCCATGGCATTGTTGTTCTCTCAGTCATCCTTTTCTTGTGTTCTTATCGTCAGACATCATTTGGGTTTTTGGTTCACTTTGTGATTTTCACCGAGTTTTTGTTTGATTTAATAAAAACGTCAACAGTAAAATCAACATAGAAGTCAACCAAACCAAAGCATTGGCAGAAGCTGCAGCAGTAACAGAAACAGAAACAACAACCATAAGAAAAGGGAACCATACACAATGTCTCCTCTTCTCACATGCACATCAGCCATTCTAACTTGTATTTGTTTTCCCCCAAAATCCCTAGCAGCCTTTAGACTAAAGCATATTGGCTTTTGTCAACAAAAGAAAGACACAAAACCGTAACCAAATGCCAACATCCTTGTAAGAGACTACTCGTGGCCACCTTTAAAAAACAATCCTCAGACCTACTCAACAACACTAGAAAGACGTAAAAAACCAACAACAACCCTAACCACACACTCGAGACGACAACAACACTTACAAATTGGTGCTTATTATTCATATTTTTTGTTGTTTTATACTTGCTTTAGTTATTTAAAAAAAAAAAAAGAACCACTAAAAACAAATAAAATCAAGAGTTGAGGGGGCTTCAAAAACTATTCTCATATATAGTATTCCGGCGTTTGCTCTCCCCCTCTCTCTCTCTCTCTTACACTCTCTGATTATGTGCACTCATTGCCCCTTCTGGAAAAAAAACAGAACTAAAACTACATCAAACGCAACGAAACTCACCTATACTAGGCGCGAGTTACCATTTAGAATCGTTGCTGTGGGTGTTCGTTCGTTTCGTATGTTACTTCACATTTTGTTTCATTTCTTCTCTTTTTTTTTTGTAATAAGTTGTTGACCTACCTCCACTACTACTACTACTACCACCACCCACCACTATCAAATTCCATTGCCATTCATTGCCAACCAACTGTATCGCATTCCTCATAAACCATACCACAACTAACGCCAACCTCATCTCCATCATCTTCACACCACCAAAACCACAACGAATTCCTCTGATTACTTGAGTTTAGTGTTTTTTTGAAGTGTTTTTACAACAACAACAAAGTGAGAATTCAATTGAATTACCGTGTTTCTCATTTATTCTTTTCCTCCTATTTTCCCGCCTTTTCTTTTGTTTATTTCTAGAATTTACATCACGATTTGTTCGTTAAGGTACAAAATAAATAAAACAAAAATCAAAACCTTCTAACTATCATTTGTAAGATATTGTTCTACTTTTTTTAAATATAACAAAAAAAAAAATTACCTACATATTTCTATTACTCCTAGTTGGCATCACAAACTAGTTTTACGTTACTCTCTTTCTCTCTTATTTACTCTCCCACTACAATGTTTGAATCAAAACAAATAGAAATTACCCAAAACTCAATTGAATCGAATTTGCTATTCTTTAAGCTCCTGCTCTCCCCCTCTCTCTCTCTATGTCTCTCTCCGTATTACCTTTGAGCTTTTCTCTCTTTTGAAAGTATAACAAATTTTTGTATTTGGCAGAATCAATTGATTTGTTACTTAGCTCTTTTAATAGTTTTAGTTACCTGAACAAACGACAACAACAACAACAAGAAACCTTTGTAGAAATTTTAAGCAAAGCATAAACCTTGTAGAAAAACAACACCATGCATGCAACATTAGTTGATAGATGATGATGGGAATGACAATTGAGATGGCAATGTCGTAGAGAGGATCCGCTGAACAGAGCGGAAAAGAAAATATACTGCCTATGTCATGATTGTGCATGTTCTTATAGGTGTGAAAATCATTGATAGAGGTATTTAGAGCATTGGTTAATAAAAAAAAACAAAAGTAAACAAAATTTAAAACAAAAATAAAAAATAATTGTTGTAAAGAAGCTTTCAGAAAGTACAACAAAATTTACCCACAAATTTCATTACAAATTAAAAAAAAAAAGTTACATACCCATTACTTGAGAAATTCAATTTAACTAATTTATTAAAAAACTATCAATTTTGAATTTTAAAAAACATGTTTACGGAAATTTTTTTTTTTAATTTGGGACCAAACTTACAAAAAATATATATGTGTAAAATAAATAAACCAGAAATTTTTTTCTGGTTTCTTTCAAATATTGGCAAAATTTGACAGCTAAAAGAAAGGCGGTATGAAGGGATGGAATTCCAAAAACTGCAGTCCGAAAGTTGGGCAACCATCCCTTTGGAAAATGCATACCAGGAACAAATGATATTAAACGCACATTGACGACAAACTATAACTATTAAAAACAGATCAACAAAAACATTTCAGAAGCCATTAAGTTCAGCTGGGCCGAAAGGAATACCCAGCACCTCGAATAAAGGGTAATTTTTCAGCTGTTATCATTTTGGCAACACTGGTTTAAACAGCTCGGAGGCCACCGTAGCGCAGAGGTTAGCATGTCCGCCTATGACGCTGAACTGCTGGATTCGAATCCTGGCGTGATCATCATAAAATTTTCAGCGGTGGTTATCCCCTCCTAATGCTGGCGACATTTGTGAAGTACTATGCCATGTAAAAACTTCTCCTCAAACGAGGTGTCGCACTACGGCACGCCATTCGGACTCGGCTATAAAAAGGAGGCCTCTTATCATTGAGCTTAAAAACTTGAATCGGACTGCACACATTGATATGAGAAAAGTTTGCCCCTGTTCCTTGATGAAATGTTCATGGGCAAATTTGCTATTTGGTTTAAACAGCTCGCGCACGTTTCGTGTTTTGTTTCACTCTCAAACATCTTCAGTTTGGGGTATAATTTAACCACGCGCTTCTTCCATTCAGCGACGAAGCTCATTTTTGGATCACTGGGTATGTAAGAGCTTACATTACATTACATTACAAGAGCTACCAACGTATCCAGAAAAAGTCACAGTTTGGTGCGGTTTATGGGCTGGTGGCATCATTGGACCGTACTTCTTCAAAGATGATGCGAATCGTAAAGTAATTGTGCATGGTGAGCGCTACCATGAGATGATATCTTGCCGAAAATTCAAGAGCTTGACTTGCATGACATGTGGTTTCAACAAGACGATGCCATATGACACAAAGCACGCGTAACAATGGATTTATTGAGATGCGAGTTCAGTAGACATTTTATTTTACGTTCGGGACCGGTCAATTCGTCGCATTTTATGGACCTAAGACCTTAAATCGAGAGATCTGTCTATATGTCAGTTATATAGAAATATAGACTGATCTTTATCTTAGTCAGTAAGAATGCCAAGGAGCGTAACGCAACGCATTGTGCCTAATTTCAGCGAAATCGGGTACTAAATTCACCATTTATGGGCCTAAAGCCTTAAATCGAATGATCGGTATATGCAAATTTTGCCCATGAACATTCCGCTAAGGAACAGGAGCAAACTTTTCACATATCAATGAGTGCAGTCCCATTGTCCTTCCTCAATGATAAGGGGCCTCCTTTTTCTAGTCGAGTCCGAACGGCATGCCGCAGTGCGACACCTCTTTGGAGAGAAGTTTTACATGGCAAATGTTGCCAGCATTAGAAGGGGAAAAACACCGTGGACATTTTTGTCTGATGGTCTCGACAGGATTCGAATCCAGGCGTTCAGCGTTATAGACGGACATGCTAACTTCTACGGTACGGTGGCCTCCGGTATATACGGCAGCTTTATCCAAATCTTGATCGATCTGGGCCTTATTGAACAAGGATGCCTAAGGAGGATGCCTCACAAGGAGCCTAACACACCTCGCTATACGAAATTGTTGCGAAATCGGGGAATAAATGTGCCTATTATGGGTCCAAAACCTTAAATCGAGAGATCAGTCTGTTTGGTAGCTATATCTAAATCTGGATCGATCTGGGCCGTATTGAACAAGGATTTTGAGAGGCCTAGCTCAATTCACTGTCCCAAATATCAGCGATATCGGATAATAAATGCAGCTTTAATAGACCTAAAATCTTAAATAGGCAGAACGGTTTATATGGGGGCTATATCAAGATATAGTCCAATATAGCCCATCTTCGAAATTAACTTGCCTATGGACAAAAAAAAGAATCTGTGCAAAGTTTCACGTCAATATCTATAAAGTGATTTAAACAGACAGGCGGTCAGATGGACGGACGGACAGATGGACGGACGGACAGATGAACGGACGGACAGATGAACGGACGGACAGATGAACGGACGGACATAGAACGGACGGACAGATGAACGGACGGATAGATGAACGGACGGACAGATGAACGGACGGACAGATGAACGGACGGACAGATGAACGGACGGACAGATGAACGGACGGACAGATGAACGGACGGACAGATGAACGGACGGACAGATGGACGGACGGACAGATGAACGGACGGACAGATGGACGGACGGACAGATGAACGGACGGACAGATGAACGGACGGACAGATGAACGGACGGACAGATGAACGGACGGACAGATGAACGGACGGACGGACAGATGGGCGGACGATATGGCTAGATCGTCTTAGATTTTTACGAAAATTGATATTTTGTTGTGTGTCTTTGGGTGGTAGGTATACAAATGAACAACAAATCAAAGCAAATCTCTGGTATATTAACACCATGAGATCTTCGATACACTACAAGATATTACCTTATAAGTGACATTAAATCAATTTCGTGTTTGTATATGAATAATATGTACAATACCAAAGGTAGTACCAAGTGCAATACCAAGGAAACTAATGAACATCTTTTTGTTGCCTTGGCAAACTTATATTCATATACATCATTCAAAAGTTTTATTAAGTTTTAAAGTCTAAAACAAATCTCACAAAGAAATAGCATTTTAAGAAATTTAATTATTTTCCTTTGCAACGAAAATCCACTTATGCAGCCATCATAATAGTAAAAGCATTAAATTAAGAGCTTTTCGTTTGGCAAAATTCTACAAAAAAATCATTATCCAATAAATCCCCGAAAAATAGACTACCAATTACCATGGATATGCTCGCTGCCCCCTAAAATAGATATCAAAAGTCCTTTGAGCCACTGATGCCTTAATGCTATGCTAGAGGTTTTTGAATTTTCATTTGATTTGCCACAATTTCCATGGCTAACAGGAAAAATTTGAATTTTTTTGCTGATTTGTTATTCATTCATAGCATAATGTGGATGTTCAAAGCCATGTTGAGGATTTTTTGTTTGTAGCATTTGCGGGAAAAAACATGATATGCTATCGACGATGATGCATGGCTTAAGGGTTTTAAGGTAATTATAAATTTGCTGTAATTTTTGGGTTTTTTTTTCATTCAATTGGATTCAGTTGCAAATTCAACAATACTGTAGTGAGATATGCGTTAACTATAACTTTTAATAAATTAACTTACACGTAAAAACAGAACGGCCGGACGACCCCTTAGGGATATGCAAATGTAAATTTGCCCATTCCATTAAGAAACAGGGGTAAACTTCTCGCATATCAATGAGTGCTGACAGATTCAGGTTTAAGCTCAATGCTTTTGCCGGCCCAGTACAATATCGCGGAAGCCCCCGTAGCGCAGAGGTTAGCATGTCCGCCTACGACGCTGAATGCCTGGGTTCGAATCCTGGCGAGACCATCAGAAAATATTTTCAGCGGTGGTTTTCCCCTCCTAATGCTGGCAACATTTGTGAGGTACTATGCCATGTAAAACTTTTCTCCAAATAAGTGTCGCACTGCGGCACGCCGTTCGGACTCGGCTATAAACACTATGACGCTAAACACCTAGGTTCGAATCCTGGCGAGACCATCAGAAAAAATTTTCAGCGGCGGTTTTCCCCTCCTAATGCTGGCAACATTTGTGAGGTACTATGCCATGTAAAACTTCTCTCCAAATACGTGTCGCACTGCGGCACGCCGTTCAGACTCGGCTATAAAAAGGAGGCCCCTTAAACTTTAATCGGATTGCACTCATTTATATGTCAGAAGTTTGCCCATGTTCGTTAGTGGAATGTTCATGGGCAAAATTTGCATTTCTGTGCAATACCGCAGTGCACCTCTTTGGGGAGAAGTCTTTAGATGGCAATGTACCTCACAAATGTCGTCAGCATTAGGAGGGGATAATCACCGCTGACAAATTTTTCTGATGTTCTCGACAGTATTCAAACCAAGACGTTCAGCAACATAGGCAGACATGCTAACGTCTGCGCTATGGTAGTCTCTTAGGGATATGATCCAATCTAATTTACTTCATATGGAAAGATACACCTTCTGAGAAAAAAAATGGGTTGTTTTCCAACTCCCAAATATGCCAAAATAAAAACCTTTAATTTTTCTTTAAAAAATGCTTTTATTATTAATTTGCGTAATAATTCCTGTGACATTTATTTTCCAAGCTCAACTTTGAACTTTCTGTGCAATGCTTCTTTGCATATGTCACAGTCATAACTTAGTCCCTGTGCAATCATAAAACCGTGAACATATACCAGATAGTCTATCTTTTGACAAAACCAAAAAGTATTTCTTAATTATGCACAGAAAACTTTTGAATTTTGCAGCTAACGCAAAAAGTATAGCATACTTATAGGGGAAATTTCAATGCAGAACAACTTTCAAGCATCTGTTTGGCAAATCTTTGCCAGAATAAAACCAAAAACCAAAAAAATACGCAAAACTGACACAGGATAATACCCAGCAAAAGAACCTTACAAATGCAAAGTACATGAGGAGAATAATATCTATGGCAATTCAGGCGAAATGTTCTTGCCATCCACATACATGACAGAGGATAGGCTGCTGAGCCACAGCCACAAAGAATGAAAAAATCATGTAATTTTTGGCAAATATCAAATGTCAGAATCATAACGAAACACTAAAGAAAATCAATATCACTGCTGCCTGAGCCAGCTGCAAAGTATGCCATAAATTTTCAAAAGCATGTAAACTTTTTCGGTGATAAATTTTTAATCGCCTCAACTGCTGCAGTTGAAAATGCACAATTCCAAAAAAAAAAGACAGTACCTTCTTTCCTACTAACATACTGCCTTCCTTCCACCTACTATATGGGTATGGATACCTAAAAGCTCACACAAATATGCTACATACACTCCTTCCGTAAAGTCGTTGCAGCGATACCATGAATGTTGGCGTTGTGTTTGTTTAACAGAAACTGGCAGCAAGATTGTGCCAGTAAAACTGAATGCCATGAACTTAAAGCATAAACATTTTAATGCACTTATTGACTCAGAGCATAGCTTTTGGTAAGAAAATTAACAGTATCATCACTACCAAATTCCGCAACATTAATTTGCACTTTCGGTTTACATCAAATTTCAATTGATAGCGGCCATATATCTGTTAAGCCACTGAAAGCATGCACAAGTTTTTCTCATAAATTTTTAAAACCATTATATGGCAAAGCATTCTTCTGGAAGGACAGTTACGTTAAATAGGTTACCAAAAATTAAAAAAAAAAAAAAAAAAATAATCCTTTTCGCACACAACAACGAAAGATTGTGTTGACCTCATTGTTCGTTTGCTATATCTATTTTTAACAATTGTAAACCAGGCAAGGGATTTGTCTGGAAGGACAGACAAATATTTTTGGTACTTAAAATATATCCTTTTTTACATATTAGAACTTAAATATTTAAACCCACAAATTAAAAAGAAAATTATATTTAAATATAAAATAAAGCTAATAAATAATAAATAAATAAAAATTACAAAAATGAACGCCAGTATATTTTTTCTGTGCAAGTCTTTTATACTCTCAAATATCTTAAACACCTAAAAGTATGCAATGCATTATGTCTCCTATCGCTAGGGCCTTCAATCAATGATTTTCACACTCCTCCTTTTTCTCCTTAACATAAAAAAACTAGAGTTTGCCATTGTAGACTAAACTTTAATCTTTAGTTCATTTATTTTTGACGTTTAATAGCAGCGGCAGCAGCACCATGTAAAAGTTGAGATGCTTTACTTGAATATGAACTAAATTTATACCATAGCAAAAAACAAAATAAAATGAAACCATAACCGTAGCCGTAACCGTAACCAAACAATATAAAAACAGTAAAAATTGGCTTCTTCTACTACATTTTAAATAGAATATTCCATGAGCATATTCTCACACTAACACACACGAACACTCATACATAGAATACACCGTCTTTTACTCTCCAACACTGCATTGTTGTCTACATTAGACATTAAAACATACTCGTAGAGCGGTAAAATCATCACCTATTCATGAAAAGTACTCTGAATCTGAACAATGAAAGAGATGTGAGTTTTGAATGGCAGGCACGGAGGCTGTAAGTCAAACAATGCCTCTACTATTTGTCTAATTTCAAACACAGTGGGGTGAAATTTCCTACAATAACTGAAATTTTGGATAAGAAAAGAGTGTTCGTTTAAACATGGCAATTGTGAACTGCGGTTTTTCGATGAAAAATGGCAAAATGAAATACACTGCTTACGTATTTTCCCATGCTCATTCCATTTCCGTTTTAGCTCAATAATATGGAGCCTCATTTTTTATGGCGATGTGCCGCTTAAGGACACCACTTGTTGGAGAAGTTTTAACATGGCTAGATGTCGTCAGCGGAGGAGGCCACCGTAGCGCAGAGGTTAGCATGTCCCCCTATGACCCTGAACGCATGGGTTCGAATCCTGGCGAGACCATCAGAAAAAATTTTCAGCGGTGGTTTTCCCCTCCTAATGCTGGCAATATTTGTGAGGTACTATGCCATGTAAAACTTTTCTCCAAATAAGTGTTGCACTGCGACACGCCGTTCGGACTCGGCTAAAAAAAGGAGGTCCCTTATCATTGAGCTTAAATTTGAATCGGACTGCACTCATTGATATGTGAGTCTCAGAGGCATACTGATATTGAGCGCATCAGAGTAGACCCCCAATCCAATCCCTGACTCCATCTTGGAGCCATCTGTGCAGATCGAGGTCTCATCCTCCTCAAGTACACCATCCGCCCTCCATTCGTTCCTCTCAGGAAAACGAATCGCTAATGCCCTCACTTCAGTCGGCACTGGTGCCAGGTAGCCGGAGATCCTCCTCAGTCTCCCCTCCGTATCCATAACACCCAGAAAAGAACTGTGGCCGCAACCATCATTCTTCAGCATGCCGAGCTCTCTAAGCCTAAGCTTGACCCTGTCGGCGCAGTTCCAAATATAAGCCCCAATGGGCTGCATATCAGCATCGCCCCCAGGTCTGCCTGCGTTGGGGGTCTCAGCGCCCCTGTGATTCCGACGCAAGCCAGTCTCTGGACCTTCTCGTTTCGTTAAACCTTCTAAAATCAATGTTGTGTGTTATCAAAATCGGACCACCAGTTTTTTTTTTAACTTTTAGCAGAATTAACAGATGTGGACACTTTTTGCTGCAAAGTCGTTGTAAATCGTTCTCACAAATCCAAATCATGCATAGAATGAAAATCGTACCTCAAATGCCTTCGTAAATTACAAAATACGCAAAGCAAAAATATTCACAGTCGAATATCCCAGAAACAAGACGAGATATTTCAGACCTCAAACGAACTTTTTGATAGGGATTTTTGAGCACTATGCAGCAATTTGGAAAACGGACCTCAAACGAATATTTGGCAGCCCCAACAAATAAGGAGGTGACCAACTTTACGAACCTGTCAAAAGGAATTTTGCATACGATCTCGCTGGCACCTCAGCTCAAGCCATTTTTTCGATTTTCTCCCACTGTGCGATGTCGAAATTCCTTTGAACGTATATGGCTGTATAAGACGACTTTCTAATCCTGTAGTGTAGAAGAGAAGTTAAACGTCGACCTATCCTTCTTAAGTATTTGCCAGGACTTGGTGCAGTGTGTATGGTGAATTTACCTGGACTAAGGCCGCAACTATAGGGCCCAATTATATCATTGACTTTAGATTTTAGTCTTTTCTGCAGTATACTCGAGGGTATCTTGTATGAGATGGGGACGAGGCATACAGTGTCTTGTCTCTTTTGTTTTGTAAGGGACATTGCATGCTGAGGTTTCAATCATTGGGCATGCGTTCTTCTAGCCGGATCGCGCAGAGTAGATGATGCATCGCCCCATCAGCATGTCGCCTCCGTTCTTAAATAATACAGCTGGCAACCCATCGGCTTCTGCTGCCTTGTTGTTTTTCAGTCACTTGTACCTCAATCTGACTAGGCGGTATTCCTTCTATACCATCATTAGGGATTGGTTGTGCAGTATCCTCGTCGCCACCAGTATCGGACTCAAACAGCTGCGAAAATGTTCTTTCCATATCCCACCAGTTCCCAGATTTCTTTATTGTTTGTCCTGCTGGAGGATGTGCCTCTACCAAAGCCCTCAGTTTGATGTTTGATACTTTGGTAAATTTTCTGACCTCATTCTAACTCCTGTACATCTCAAGTCGCTCACACACACGCCTTTCCATTTCTCTCTTCATTCTTCGGAACGAACGTTTCTCCTCTCCCCTTTTCTCCTGATAACTCTCATTCACCTCATATAACGGAGCAATGGCAAGTCATTGCCCACTTTATTGAAATGCCGTGAAATCCGTACTTGGATACCAGAAGCCTCTCCAAAAGTGATGAAATGCTACTGATGCCAAGGATGTGGCAACGAGTCTCCAATTATTGCAAGATTGCTAAGTATGCCACATTCTTGGTTCAGTAGCATTTCATCATTTTTGTAGAGGCTTTTGGTATTCACGTACGGAATTCACGGCATTTTCAATAGAGTGGGCAATGGTTTTTCACTGCGCCATTATATCACCGGGATAAGGAGTGTTTTCACCATGATTCCGGTTTTTTCCACGGCTAAGACTGCAAATGAAAATTTTTGCAAATATGCCAATCAACATTCCATTAAGGACAAGGGCAAACTACTCACATATCAATGAGTGCTAACCGATTCAAGTTTATGCTCAATGATAAGGGGTCGCCTTTTCATAGACGAATCCGAACGGCAAGCCGCAGTGCGACAACTCTTTGGGGAGAAGTTTTTACATGGCTGCCATACCATTTTTTCTAAAAACATAGTACCTCACAAATGTCGTCAGCATTAGGAGGGAATAACTACCGCTGAAAATTGTATCTGATGTTATCCCCAGGATTTAAACTCAGGCCTTCAGCGTCACAGGCGTACATGCTAACATCTGCGCCACGGTGACCACCCGCCACGGCTAAGACAATCAGCCTCAGTCCACATTACCTCTTGGAGACTAAATTTTCCTACAGTCTGACCGAAAATATTCTCCCTTTCTATCATGGCTTTACAGTCTACTAGCACGATTTTAATGTCATGTGCGGGGCAGCATCCATATGGTCTCTCTTGGACCTTAAAATATATTCCAGGTCTGTTCGTCCTCTTCTTCTGTCGAGGCATGGACACAGATGAGACTGATATAAAAGAATTTGGACTGTATGCGGATTGTAAAAACCTCATATCTATCGGAGTTAATCTGAAGACAAAGTGTTTCCATGTCCGATTAAACACAATTCCACTGCCAAATTGTTGTCTTGTACCATGGTAGCTGGAGTACAGTAAGTCAGCCTTCGGTATTGTCGTTATGCTTCTGTCAATCCATTGCATTTGCGGAAGGGCGACGGCCTTGTACTGTAAGGAGTTAAGACATTGCAGGTGAAGATTTTCTGAATTGAATTTTCTGCGAGTGTGGGCTATTAGATCAGCGCCGCAACACCATGTGGGTTTTGGGGGATGGCATATGTATTCCTTGCAATTGCAAGCCGCTTATTTCAAACAGCTGATTTTCCTCCGTCTTAATTATAATAGAACAACAAGCATGCAAATGTAGCTCTTTTGAATATTCTCCACTGTTTCAAAGGCCTACATACAAAACTGACTCTCTGTTCATTGAGATACCAATATTCTAGCATTTGCTCACATTTAAAACATTCAAACACTTTTACACATCAAATTCACACAAACACACACACACACATACACTTAATATACTGATATTCCCACAGACCCAAACATGTATTATGCTTCCATTACTTTAGAGTAGAATCAATGAAAAACTCCTCACGAATAGAAAATGAGAAACGAAAACAAAAGCATTAAAACCTCCCAAAAAATTAAAATGAAAAACAAGAATTTCCTACAAATACGAAGATTTGTTTTTGTTATGTTTTCCTCGTAAATGCTTAAAGGCCGAAGCAAGCAGCAGCAGCATGCCGTGCTACAACATATGATTGACAGCCACCACCACCATTTCCACCAAAAAAAAACAAAAACAAAAAAAAAAATAAACCCTCTCCAAATCACCATCCAACCAACCGCCAAAGTACCTACTACCCCAACTATCTCCGCTCACGTTTTCTACCTGTGTTGATTTTCTTTCTTCTGTTTTTGAAGGGAACATTGTACTTGTAGCAGGTTCCCTCATTCTTCTTCCTCCCACCCCTACATAGAAGTTCGTTATTTAGACGTGCATAGAGAATACAAAGAAAACTAAAATCAGCTTTTCTTAGAGTTTTGTTGCCTTGTTTAACTTCCTCAGCCTACCACCCTCAACTACTACTACTACTACTGCTACTCTCTAACTATTTCTACTATTACTACTACTACTACTACTACTTTGTAATGATGTCTTACTACTTTTTTCCTTCCTCTGCTCCACACCAACACCACTTTATTTTCAAAAAATAAAAAAATAAATAAACTTTTCTACTATTTTAACTGCTACCTTTACTACTACTTTTACTAAAACTTTTAAAAACCTTTCAACCATAGCTGAGATACTATTTTATACGAACATATTCTTTTTGTGGATTTTTTCTTGTTCTCCCTCAACTCCCAACTTTCCCCTCATGATGATGATATTGTCCTGATATTGTAGTGTTTACCCCGCTGTGAGGGTTGTGGCATCTTTGATCGATGTTTTCAGTATCCGAGACGTGAGTTAGAACGCGACTGTGGCTGCCAATTCGCCCTGCTGCACAAGGTCGATGGGGTGGAGAGCTAGCAACCAGCGATTGCCGATGGCGGTGAGTCTATATCGCCATCGGAGGGCTATCGACGAGTCGAGAGTGTCGATAGTCAGGCCCTGGCGGCCAATTCTGCTGTCAGTAGCCATCAGGAAGCTGAGGCCGAGGGCCATGAGTGTGAGGGAGCCACTTCTGGGGCCGCCTCGGACAAAGAGGGCGAAGAAAATCGCCTGCTGGAGCGCCAATCCACTATGGTGCATCATGAGCATCACAAGAGCTTTCCGGCCATGAATGCAAGCCGAATGCCCAAGGGGGACTTTCACCATCAGCACTATCACCGTTTGCGCCAAAAGAAATTTGCCACACAGCGTAGCATCCTTAAGAATTCGCAGGATAATACAACAGCCACAACCACCACACCGAACGAAGACCAAGAGTTGCTAGAGGCCAAAAAACAAATGATCCTAAGAAAACGTCGCCTATTCAGTCACTATCGCCAATATGAGCAGTGGCGACGTCGCCAATTCAGCTATGATCCATGCTATATGCGTGCCCTGCCGCCACCCACTCCCATTTGTGGGGTGGACTATCCACTGCACTCGTCAAATCCGAATGCTTTTCGTCGTCGCCGCCAATATCGAAGGCAATTTTCATGTGCCGAACGTTCAAGGGAAGACTCTCGAGATAGTCGTGACTCATCTCATCGGGCCAAATGTCACAGCATGGCCGCCAGTGATACCATACACTCTGATTCGGGTACCTTTAATCACCTACACACGAATCACACATCCGAACGTCACAGTGTAAGTTGGAACATTTTCTTCAAAAGGCACCAAAAAACCAAACGTCTGCTGGTCAATGTTAATGTGGTCCTTGAAAAATATGCAAAAAAAAAAAACAAATGAAAACAAAATTGTCCAAAATCGTAGCACTCTCATTGTCGTTGTTCAATTCAAGTTGACAAAGTAAAAAAAAAAAACAAGCACAAAAACGCAAACAAACATACACATACACCACCACTTCCACCACTGTATCCAAGCACTTGGCTTTATATTCGAACTTGATTGTCTGCGAGATTTTAAGACATCAACAAGCACAGCCTTGTAATTATAAAAACCAACAACAAATAAGCATTTAGTGAAGGAAAAAACACACCAAAATTCTTTGAAAACAGTTGTAAAGCGATTTATTATGATCTTACGTTACGCATTGCATTAATCATCATTTGTTTGAATTGGTTTCAATTGCATAGCTGTGCCCTAAGCTCCTTTGAACGACCACACACAATTCTTGCTTCATTCGTTAAGCACCAGACAAGATACAAACACCGGAGAACATTTAAGCACCACATACACACACACACACACACAACACTCTCAAGCAGCACTCACAAAAATCCAAGTCACAAGCACTACACACCGACAATCATTCAAGCAATGCTATCATTCTCCCCACAAAATTAAATAATCATTCACAGCGCTCTCTCTCTCTCTCAGTCTCGCTAGTTCAGTCTCCACTCGCTCACTTGAAAATGCAGTTACCTACACCAACAAATTGTGATTTGTCCCCCTTGTTAATATATTTCTTCTTCTTTTTTGTTATTCGGTTATAATTTCAACCTCAACCTAAATGCCGGATATGTTGAGTTTGGCTTTCTAAAGACAATTTTTGTTTTTTTTTTTTTTGTTACTTGATTAAAAAAAAATTTAACTACTCTCATTTTGGAGTACAAATAATAGTAAAAGAAAAACATTTTTGGCTTTTTTTGCACCAATCTTCGCGCCACAACACCAAACAAATGCTTTCCTGTCTCCGTTCCCCACCCCCATTCCCCTCATATCTTGGACCTGTAAAAACACGTGTTCACTCACTCTATTAGTATATGCCATTTATACAAACACAACAAAGTTTCGACGCTCTTTACTCTGCCATTTCCCCCCCTTTCACGCAACCATCAACAACATCACCACAACTTCTCATTGTTCATCGTTGCTGTCTCTAAAAATTGAATGTTGGCTAATTTGTTTTTCTTATTTTTTTAATTTATTTTCTTTTAGGCCTTGTTTTGTGTTGATGTTCTATTCGGTGACAGTTGAACTTTTGTTTTGTGTGCTCATATTTGGTAAAAAGTTTTCCTTTCGCACAAAAACCAATTAAGTGAAAATGACAAAATGAAATGAAATTAAATGTGGGATTTAAACTCTTGCGGGTCTTTTGGCTTCAATCGCCTTTTGGCAACTTGTTAAGAGCCACCATTTAATCGCAGCATCAAACTTAAATGGCTCTTTAAAGCAATGTTTAATTGAGAGAAAATTTAAGTTTGAAGAAACTTTGAATTGCAAATAAATTTCTAAAACGTAAAAGTAAAAAGGCATTAAGTTTGGCAGGGCCAAACTTAAGATACTTACCACATTTCGACAAAATCCGATTTTGGAGGGAAAAACCACAGCTGAAAATTTTTTCTGATGGTCTCGCCAGGATTCGAACCCAGGCGTTTAGCATCATAGGCGGACATTCTAAACTCTGCGCTACAGTGGCCTCCGATCGGTATATATGGCAGCTATATCCAAATATGGTTTAATCTGAGCGTCATAGGCGGATATGCTAAACTCTGCGCTACGGTGGCCTCCTCCTTTTAAGTGCACAAGACGTTAAATCGGTAGATCGATCTATATGGGCAATATAGTCTATATTCGAACTTACCTACCAATGGTAAAAAAAATTGGTGAAAAGTTTCAGCTCATTATCTTAATTTTTAGGGACTGTAACGTGATTTTAATTGACGGACGGATATGGCTTGAACGTCTTAGAATTTTACGAGGGCCGCAAATCTATATCTCGATGTGTTACAAGCGAAATGATAAAATCAATATAACCCCGTTCTTCGATGGTGGTATAAAAAAACTAGTAACAAGTAAAAAGGCGTTAAGTTCGGCCGGGCCGAACTTTGAAAACCCACCACCTCGGGTATATATGTAAACCACTTTACGTCATAATCCAGTGAAAAATGCATAATTTATGCAAACATAGAGGCTATATCGAAATATGGTCCGCTTTGGACCAAATTCGGCACGGACATCGGAAAATAAATGCGCCTTTTATGGGCCCAAACCTTTAGTCGAGAGATCGGTCTATATGGCAGCAATATTCAAATCTGGACCGAGCTAAGCCAAATTGAACAAAGATGTCGAAGGCCCTAGCACAACTCATTGTTCCAAATTTCGCCGACATCAGACAATAAATGCCACTTTTATGGGCCCACCTTTAGTCGAGAGATCGGTCTATATGGCAGCTATATCCAAATCTTAACCGATCTGAGAAAAATTGCAGAAAAATGTGAAGGGGCCTAACACAACTCACAGTTCCAAATTTTTGCCTAAAAGGCAAAAATTTGCCTTTTATGGGCCTAAGACTTTAAATCGAAAGATCGGTCTATATGGCAGCTATATCCAAATCTGAACCGATCTGAGCCAAATTGAAGAGGGCTGTCGAAGGACCTAGCACAACACATTGTCACAAATTTCGGCGACATCGGACAGTAAATGCTCCTTTTATGGGCCCAAACCTTTAATCGAGAGATCGGTCTATATGGCAGCTATATCCAAATCTTAACCGATCTGAGAAAAATTGGAGAAAAATGTGGAGGGGTCTAACACAACTCACTGTCCCAAATTTCGGCGAAATTGGACAAAAACTTCGCCTTGTATGGGCATAAGACCTTAAATCAAGAGATCGGTCTATATGGCAGCTTTATCCAAATCTGAACCAATCTATGCTAAATTAAAGAGGGATATCGAAGGGCCTAACACAACTCACTGTCGCAAATTTCGGTGAAATCGGACTTTAAATGCGCCTTTTATGGGCCAAACACCTTAAATCGGGTGATCGGTCTATATGGCAGCTATATCCAAATCTGAACCGATATGAACCATTTGCAATCCCCAATGATCTACATCAACGCGAAGAATATGTACAAAATTTCAAGCAGATATCTTTATTCGTTCGAACGCTATAGTTATTTCATCAGACGGACAGACATGGCTAGTTCGACTTAGAACTTTATAGGGTCGCAGATAAATATTTCGAGGTATGGTATAATTTAATTAGTATATCCCTCATCCCATGGTGATGGGTATAAAAAGTATTTGTGGAAAATTTCGTGGAACTAGCCTTACTCGTTTGCAAGTAAGCATGATTTCGGCAAGCAAACGTATATAGCTAGAACGACTTCATTTAGTCTTACAATAGGAGAAAATCGAAAAAAACTGCTTCATGTAGTCTTACATCCCACAGTGGGAGAAAAACGAAAAAAAAACTGGTCACCTCGGTATTTCGAAAATTTATTGGGGCTGCCAAATCTTTATTTATGGCACAATTTTCAAATTTTTGTTGAATAGTGCTTGAAAGTTTCTTCTTTTCGAATTTCACAGATTGAAGTGTCCTAAACAAAACCAAAAATAGAATTTTGCACTCAATCTCGCTGACAACTCAGCTGTAACCATTTAAAATTTCAATGATATATCTCTACCCGTTCTCATACGGCATATTTTTTACTAGTTTTTTTTTCGATTTTCTCCCATTGTGCCTCGGTATCCCAAAATGCTGAGTACAACAACACCAAGTCAATATTTATGCTTCAAATATAAATTGTTTTCAAAGTCGAAGAAGAAGCTTTGGGGTCAGGCAAAAAGACCACCCAAGCGTATAAGTAATGTTAATATAAAAATAATAATAATTTTCATACGCCAACAGGTACCCCATATGAAGATGTCTTACTATGAAAGATTCACGATTTACTAAAACGTTTTTCAGTTCACAGATGAAAAAAATTTGTTTATGTATTACTTTTAAAATTAAAATAAAAGTAGAGAAATTACCCTGAGATCCAGGACATCATAGGCAACATTCCTGGCACGAAAAGCCATAACCGGCTTACCAATAAACTTGGTATCAACATTAATGCCGCTAGTTTGGGTTATGTTTTACTTCGCAGAGCCAGTCTCATACGTATAGAAACAAGTGAGAATGAATATTCTCCAACTCGTTTTTAACGCAATGAAAATTGGCATGGCTACAAAAGTGGTAGGCATACAACCTGTGAGACGGTGACCCGAGAATGTTTATTCTCTAACTCGTTTTTAACGCAATAAAGATTGACATGGCTACAAAAGTGGTAGGCATACAACCTGTGAGACGGTGACCCGAGAATGTTTATTCTCTAACTCCTTTTTAACGCAATAAAGATTGACATGGCTACAAAAGTGGTAGGCATACAACCTGTGAGACGGTGACCCGAGAATGTTTATTCTCTAACTCCTTTTTAACGCAATAAAGATTGACATGGCTACAAAAGTGGTAGGCATACAGCCTGTAAGACGAGAGATTTTTGTCTGGGTCACAGACAAAAATCCTCTCGTTTCTGCTATTAAAGCAGATTGCACGTAAAAGGTTCTATTGTAAGAGGGCAATCCTCTTTCTTTTTATTAAATAAAATCAAAAACTTCTACAAAAATCGTTAAATCATTAGAAGGTGGCATATGTGCGCCTTTTTTGTGACTTTCTATCTCTCTTTGGCCTCTCGAAGTCTTAAGATTTATCAAAATCTCAGTCCACAACTTAATTGCAAAATTTTTATTTACTTATTTTTTTCTTTACTGCCAAGTATGCATATATACATATGTTCCCGTCGTTGTTATAATCAGCATACGACCTCTTCAGTTATCTCATTAATCCGATTATCAAGGTTATTTCTAAAAATAATTTATTTAACACAGCAACAAAAAGAAAACTCAAAAATATCCATTTTTTTTTTTTTTGCTTTCATTTGATTTAGCCTTGTCCTTCGTAGATATGCTTCCAAAAGTTCATGCTAATATTTATTTACGATTTAATTGATTTTTATTTCGAATTTTTGCGTTATGCTGCCAATTGTAGTGAAAATTTCAACAGATTGCGATAGGATGACAGGCCAACTGTTATCGGCTATCATGTTAGGCAGCAAACACAAACAAGCAAGAAAAAAAAACCAATAACACCAACAACGACTCACAACAGCTTTTGTGAATGAATGCTTTCATTCAGGCATTTATTGTGTTTTTTTTTATATTTTTTGTTTGTTAATTTTTAAACGATAATAAAAAAGAAAAAATCGCCTTACATACCAACATACATACATATGTGTACATTTATTTGTTTCATTATGATTGCCTTGTGTTTCACAGACACTGAATTTATGATTGAAATGAAATTTGCAGAGAAAAAATAAACAAATTATTATCCTCCCAAGAGAAAAATGAAAACAATACGATACAAAAACTTTAAAGCTTTGCCAAAGGTCAACACAGTGGCAACACAGCGTCATAATGCACCCCAGTGTCATTGTTGTGTGCCTTTGTCAGCCTCTTGAAGGTGGAAGTTGTACTAAAATTATGTCCTCTATATATATTTTTGTTGTTTTTCTTGTTTTTTGTCTCTTTCTCCACCTCCCCCCAATGTGCCGCCTCTGGGTCTTCTTCATCTTCTTCTGCGTGTTGTTATTATTGTTTCTTTTGCAGTTCGATAGCAGCGATTGCGGAGCGCTCGCCTATCAGCCGTTACATTGTAGTCGTGTAAGCATCACCAATGTGTGTGTTTTTTTTTTCTCTCTCTCTCAATGTCAAACTCTCAACAATAACCGTTTTACTTGCCCTGTAAATACAACAAGTATGCGTGTGTATGTACAGTTATACTATTGGTGTGGTTCAGTAATGTAATGGGTAGAAATTAAAAGCATCTAATTTGCTTACAATGAACGCACACACACATGTATAAAGTCTCACAGCCCCACACTCTCGCTCTCTCTCTCTCTAACTCTCCTCATCATTCGGTTTGAGGAATAGGGAGAGCTGGGAAATGTTTGTTTGTTTGATTGTTTTGGTGTTGTAATGTCATTAACATATTGTTTGTTGTTGTTGTCTCTTAACTTTTCTAGCACTTCCATGTCTTTCAGGAGGAGCATTCAGCCTCCATCTCAGAACGTATAACACGTAGCCGCATCAATTCAGCGATATTTGTATCCTCCGAAGGGCGAGGATTCGATTCGATCGAATTCCTGCGACGTCATGGATCACAAAGTGTTTTATGCCGCAAAGCGAAAAGTGCAGAGAATATAACAGACAATGGCAGAAAGGTAAAACGATATTAAGAAAACAAAAACGGCCCCTTTTAGCCGTGCGTGGGTTGCTACTTATATTTACATACATATTTCGCAAGCGTTTCTTTCTTTTGCCTTAATATTTTCTGATTAAAAGCTTTGGAAGAACTCAAAGCACTGTTTCTTAATCAATTACTCGTAAATATAAGTAGAGACCCTCGTGGGTAGACCAGCTTCAGTTGTCACATACCTTGCCTGTATCCTGTAGCCCTCTTTTCCTATCCCTACCCAAAATTCACTCAATACTTCACTACGAAATCTTATTACAAAATATAACACCAAAATGATTATTTAAAATGCAAGAATCATCAAATTTACCACACGAAAAACAGAAGGGAGCAACAAAGAAACAGTATCCGCGGAAGAATATACGGAAAAAATTACCTGATGGCTGAAAAGTATATGGAAGGATTAACTGTTGCAGGGACAAACGGACTGATGATTGAAGGAATGAAGGACGAAAAACAGCAACACAGTTGGAATATAAGAATACGTTGAAAAACGTTTACATGGAAGGAGAATGAAGAAGATTAAGTCACAACAACGAAAACAACTAAAGAACATACTGGCAAAGACATATCTAACAATGGATTGACATAACTATAAAAAATAACGAACACAAGGAGAACGCATTGTTGGAAAAGTTACAATAGGCGAAAAATTTATGGACGGACAGACAAATGATATAACAGAAGACAAGCTAAAGCACAATCAACAGAAAGGCGCAGATGGTTAAGCGAACAAGTAAAAATATCCTATGTTCAGCCTTACCCAATCTTGGGAATCCACCACAAATTAACTTAGCTGCAAGGCATATATGTACTTTACCTGGCAAATTTCTGCCAAATCAAGCCAAAATTTAAGCTTCTAGGAGCCGTATAAGACTAATCGGAACAAGTAAAAGCGTGCTGTGTTCGGCCGGGCCGAATCTTAAATACCCTCCACCATTGATCGCATTTGTCAAGTTCTTTCCCGGTATCTCTTTTTAGACAAACAAAGGGTAAAAGAAAAAAACTGCTATGCTAATTGAATTGAGTGTTGGGGGCCACAGTAGAAATCTATGTGTAAAATTTCAGCCAAATCAAATAAGAATTGAGCCTTTTAGGGAATCAAGAAGTAAATTAGGGAGATCGGTTTATAGGGGATCTATAACAGGCTGAAGACCGATTCAGACCATATTTGACACGTATATTGAAGGTCATAGGAGAAGCCGTTGTACAAAATTTCAGCCAAATCGGATATTAATTATGCCCTCTTGAGGCTCAAGAAGTCAAGATCCCAGATCAGATTATATGGCAGCTATATCAAGTTATGGACAGATTTTAACCATATCTGGCACAATTGTTAGAAGTCATAACAAAACACGTCATGCAAAATTTCAGCCAAATCGGATAGGAATTGCGCCTTCTAAAGGCTCAAGAAGTCAAGACCCCAGATCGGTTTATATGACAGCTACGTCAGGTTATGGACCGATTGGAACCATAATTGGCACAGTTGTTGGGAACTATAACAAAACATATCATGCAATATTTCAGCCAAATCCAACAAGAATTGCGTCCTCTAGTGGCTCATGAAGTCGAGATCCCAGATCGGTTTATATGGCAGCTATATCAAAATATGGACCGATATGGCCCTTTTACAATCCCAACCGACCTACACTTATTAAAAGTATTTGTGCAAAATTTAAAGCGGATAGCTTTAGTCCTTCGAAAGTTAGCGTGCTTTCAACAGACAGACGGACGGACAGACGGACGGACGGACAGACGGACAGACGGACGGACAGACGGACGGACAGACGGACGGACAGACGGACGGACAGACGGACGGACAGACGGACGGACAGACGGACGGACAGACGGACGGACAGACGGACAGACGGAAAGACGCACAGACGGACGGACGGACGGACAGACGGACGGACAGGCGGACAGACAGACAAACGGACGGACAGACAGACGGACGGACAGAAGGATGGGCAGACCGACGTACGGACGGACAGATGGACGGACAGACGGACTGACCGTCGGATGGACGGACAGACGGACGGACTTGGCTAAATCGACTTAAAATATCATGACTATCAAGAATTTATGGGGTCTGAGACGAATATTTCGAGGAGTTACAAACAGAATGACGAAATTAGTATACCCCCATCCTATGGTGGAGGGGATAAAAATGGGGATAATAATTGCGGCTTCCAGGCGCTAAAGTAGCCAAATCAGGAGATCGGGTTGTATGGGTGCAAGGGGGCTATATCCAATACTGAACCGATATGGCGCATTTAAAGTACCCAACGACTTTCAGAATCTGAGCAACATTTCTAATGGATAACTTTTTTTCGTTCTACCGCTATCATTTGGAAGCCATTTGGAGTCCACCGTAGCGCAGAGGTTAGCATGTTCGCTTATGACGCTGAACGCCTGGGTTCGAATCCTGGCGAGACCATCAGATAAAATTTTCAGCGGTGGTTTTCCCCTTCTAATGCTGGGAACATTTGTGAGGTACTATGCCATGTAAAACTTCTCTCCAAAGAGGTGTCGCACTGCGGCACACCGTTCGGACTCGGCTATAAAAAGGAGGCCCCTTATCATTGAGCTCAAAACTTGAATCGGACTGCACTCTTTGATATGTGAGAAGTTTCCCCCTGTTCCTTAGTGGAATGTTCATTAGCAAAATTTGTTGTAATTTTGCTATCATGTTTTCAGGGACGCTACAAATGTGACAGATAGGGGCCGCAAACGACGCCATTGCTTTTGGCATTTCTCTTCAGTAAGGTTTGCCATTTCATGATGGAAAGATATACGAGCCAACAACAAGTCGAAATTATTAAATAAAACTCAATCTGAGTTTTAGACTTTCATTCATTTATTTGTTCCTAATACAAAAATATTTTAATAAAAAAAGGAAAAAGGCATTAAATTCGGCCGGGCCGAACTTTAGATACCCACCACATCGGGTATATATGTAAATCCACTTTCGTCACAATCCGCTGAAAATTGGATAACTTATCCAACCAAATTCGGCGCGGACATTGAGTGGTCTAATATATATGTGACTATTCAATTTTGTAGAACAAAATATTGGTCTTTTTGGCAGATATAACCAATTATAAACCGATCTGAGCCATATTAAGGTCGGATATCGTGAAGCTCAGAAAAACTCACTGTTTCAAATTTCAGCGAAATCGGGTAAAAAAAAGGTTTAATGGGCTTCAGTCCCCTTATCAGCAGATCGGTCTATATGGCAACTATATCTAAAGATAGTCCGATCTGAACTATATTTAGGTCGGGTGTCAGGAGGCTAAAAATAACTCACTTTTTCAAATTTCAGCGAAATCGGGTAATAAAAAAAGCTTTAATGGGCTTCAGTCCCCTTATCGGCAGATCGGTCTATATGACAGCTATATTTAAAGATAGTCCGATCTGAACCATATTTAGGTCGGGTGTCAGGAGGCTTAAAACTGCGCACTATTTCAAATTTCAACGAAATCGGATAAAAATTAAAGCTTTTATGGCCTTCAGACCCTTTATCGGGAGATCGGTCTATATGGGAGCTAAATCTAAATAAAGTCCGATCTGAACCATATTTGGGTCAGATGTTGGGAGGCTTTAAATAACCCACTGTTTAAAATTTCAGCGAAATCGGGTAATCGGTAATAAAAAAAGCTTTTATGGTCTTCAGACCCTCTATCGGGAGATCGGTCTATATGGTAGCTATATCTAAATATAGTCCAATCTGAACCATATCTAGGTCAGTTGTCGGGAAGCCTTCATCTACTCACTGTTTTAAATTTCAGCAAAATCGGATGAATAATAACGTTTTCATGGGCATTAGACCCTTTATCGGAAAATCGGTCTACATAGCAGCTATATCCAAATATGGTTCGATTTGGCCCAATCAAGAACTTAACCAGCGTGCATCAAAAGACGCATCTGTGCCAAATTTCAGCTCAATATCTCAATTTATGAAGGCTCTAGAGTGATTATTACAGACGGACGGACAGACACAAGGATATCTTTAAACCGTCTTAGAATTTTACGACGATCCGAAATATATATGTAGGGTCCGAAATTGATATTTCGATGTGTTGCAAACGGGATGACTAAATGAATATATCCCCTATCCTACGGTGGTGGTTATAATTACGTAATGTTGTTTAAATAAATAATGCATTAGAAATGATTGAAGTCTATAGCTGATCAATAACATGTTTAAAAATATATTTGGACGATAAAGTTTTTCGAACGTTCAGCTGATCCCTAGAAAGGGTGAAGGAACTAAATTACCCTGCAAATAACCAATCAATTGAAATATGCCCCTCACTTTTAATCGTAGACTCGTAGAAAAAAAGCCTTAATAGTTGTTGGAAGCTAATTTGGCATTTCGATTAGAACGTCGGAGTTGCTCTATCCACTAGTTTGTAGTGATTTTGCTGTAGATTTCTCCAAGGCATTTAATAAGGAACGATAAAGGTATTGATATGTAATCCACTACTGTTCAAAGATTCTCCCGCCAGCTGCAACATCGAGAAATTCTAGGCCAATGTCTAGAAACCCATAAACCATACTCCCCTTCGCTCCTTAGATCCCTAACTTTCCTCGAAACAGCGGATTGCATATCCCCTCTGGGTTGGTTACAAATATTATTTAAATTTAAAGCTTTAATTTTTTTTGATGTATTTCTTTAAAGTAACAAGTCTCTTCAGCTCATACCAAATATTTTTTTCTCTCTCTATTAACTTCTTATCATGTGACTATTACAGAAAAGTTTTGTCGAAAATCGCCAATGGCACACCGATGACAACAGCGGCCAAGATGCTCAAAATGAAAATGCCATCGAACTGCAAGAATGCTCAAGAAGTGTTGAAAATCATCCCATAGTAGCGCTCAAAACGAACGTTGAAAAACTATTGGCCGCCACCAGTGTGCTCAACCATTCGGCGACAGTGACCACCTCGAATAAGGTGGTGGGCAGCATCTCCATAGAGACACCGCCCTCTCACATCAGGGAGGAACAGCAGAAAGCAGTGGCTATACCGCCACCACCAGCGCCGCCTTTAAGTTCTGCCAATACAGCATCATTCAATTCAGCTTCCCACGACTCAGCCGATACAGTTGAAGAATTGGTTTCAATACCCATAGATCCGGTAACCGTTGTGCCAATAGCACCCACACCGGCACCCACAGTTGTTGCCACATCATCGATTATCGCTCCAGCGCCGGCACTTGTGCCAGCGATAGCACCCGCTGCCGTTCTTGTGCCAGCGCTGGCACCTGCCCATCCCCTGGTGACCGCTCTCGCACCTGCACCAGCCCCTACGCCCATCTCAAGTGTGGTAGTTAGTCGGCCTCGTGGCCTGGTGCGTCAACGTTCTTCAACAGCATCGCCGGTACTCTCATCCGCTCATAGTAGCCCCAAGGCATTAAAACTGAAGTGTATAACACCGAAAATTAGCAACTTACCCATGGTTTCGGTATCGGGGCCATCACCCTCCGATGAAAAGCCCCCGCCCAGTGATTGTTTGTAACAAATGGTAGCCGAAACATTTATTTAAAATTCACCCAATCCGCCAAAGATCACTAACGACAAGAACAACAACAACATCATGAACATCAAGTGACCTAAACAAAAATGGAATTGGGAACACATCGGACGGGCAGTGAAACCAGTAAAAAGGGAGGTATTTTTTGAAATCAACTTTTTTTCTTAAGAACCAAAAAACCCAAGTCATTTTTAGTGGTAGATATTTTTTATATATTTATATGTGTATATTGATGTCATCTGAATCTATTTATATATACACAATTTATGACAAAAAAAAATAATAATTTTAATAATACCTAAGTATCTTTTAATAGTCGATAGGAAAAATGTAGATGTCATTTTTGTACGAAATTAGACTACATACATACATGTGTAAAGTTTTTCATAGTAAACTGTTTTTTTGTACATGGGCAAATCTATTAATTCTTGCTGAGGAGGATATCTTCTTGACTAGAATCTTCACAAAAATCAATGTCTGGTGGCAATTGTTATTAAATATGGCCTGCCATCTATATTTCAACTGTCTCAACATTATTTCAACTAATTTGTATTTAAAACTTTCCGATTTAGCAAAATCAAATCTGTATACAGTAACTAAAGCATTTTCTAGTTTCTAAATTCACATCAATTGGTCTTTTTCTAAAATGTAATGCAAAGCTGCCATTTACATTTCAGTGACATAAACTATTTTTTAAAATGGATATACTATATTAAGAAAAGGAAAGCTTATGTGATAAGTCGACATTAACAGATTTGGGTTTTTTTACTATTCTCTTTATAACTTTCTATTAAAATACAATCTTTGAATTTAGTATATTTTTATTTTGTCTCTCCACCAAAGTAATAAAATTTTTAGAAAATGTTTATGACAACCATTATCATCAAAAGAAGCATTTCTCTTCAAAAAACAAAAAAAAAAACCTTTTTTCTTGATCTAAGGATTTTCACAATTATTTCGAGTTCATGAAGCGACACCTTTTAACAACGACATTGTCTTTAAATTTAATAATAATGAGAATTAAGTATGTATTAGACTACAAATAAAGATAATAGTTTCTTAATATCAAGTAAAAAATCTTTGAGCAAATTACATTTTTCTTAAAAGATTAGAAAATTGGATTTCTTTTTTCAATTTAATAATCTTTAAGAAAACATATCTTGAATCATTTTTAACCATCAGTGAGACTGGATTCTGAAAGAACAAATATATCTAACAAGTAAAAGCGTGCAAAGTTCGGCCGGTCCGAATCTTATATACCCTCCACCATTGATTGCATTTGTCGAGTTCTATTCGCGAGATCTCTTTTTAGACACACATAGAATATTGAATTAGAACTGTTATGCTATTGGAGCTATATCAAGTTATAGTCTGTTTCGGACCATAAATGAATGCTGAACATTGTAGAAGTCATTGTGTAATATTTCAGTTAATTCGGATAAGAATTGCGCCTTGTAGGGGCTCAAGAAGCAAAATCGGGAGATAGGTTTATATGGGAGCTGTATCAAGCTATTGATCGATTCAGACTATATTATGCACGTATGTTGAAGGTCATGAGAGAAGCCGTTGTACAAAATTTCAGGCAAATCGGACGAGAATTGCGCCCTCTATAGGCTCAAGAAATCAACACCCAAGATCGGTTTATATGGCAGCTATAGCAAAATATGGACCGATTTGGCCCAATTACAATACCAACCGACCTATACTAATAAAAGATATTTGTGCAAAATTTCAAGCGGTTAGCTTTATTCCTTCGAAAGTTAACGAGCTTTCGACAGACGCACGGACGGACAGACGGACGGACGGATAGATGGACGGACGGACGGACATGGCTAGATCGATATAATATGTCACGACGATCAAGAATATATATACTTTATGGTGTCTTAGACGCATATTTCGAGGTGTTACAAACAGAATGACGAAATTTGTATACCCCCATCCTATGGTGGAGAGTATAAAAACTGAGTATTCAAACTTAAAGAGTTTTCCTCGATCGAACCAAAGAAAGGACACAATTTTCGGACACAAATTTCCATATAGCCCCCATATAAACCGATTCCCTGATTTGACTTCTTGAGCCCCTAAAAGCCTTAATTTTCAACCAATTTGGCTAAAATTTGAGTTATAACCTCCAACATCCATGCCAAGTATGATCCAAATCGGTCTCTAAACAGATATAGCCGATCCCCGGATTTGACTTTTTGAGCCCCCAGAAGCCTCAATTTTCATCCGATTTGGCTAAAATTTGAAACATAGACTTGAGTTATAACCTCCAACATTCATGCCAAGTATGATTCGAATCGGTCTATAGACAGATAAAGCCCCATATAAACCTATCCCCCGATTTGACTTCTTTAGCCCTTAAAAGCCTCAATTTTCATGGGATTTGGCTGAAAAAGCCCTATCTAATAATATCAGTGCCAAGTTTTATCCGAATCGATCAATATGGTGGTATAGGCATCCCTAAGTACCGATATCGCGATATGACTTCTTGAGATCAAAATAATTCAAATACAAACTCAGTTTATAAGGGTACATTTTTAGCGGAATCCATGGTGGTTGGTACCCAAGATTCGGCCCGGCCAAACTAAGCACGTTTTCACTTGTTATGTCTTACAATGATAAAATTAAAATTTACCAATCCTATAGGTTTGGGCATACAACTCAAAAATAGAATTTATATCTTAAGGGGATTTTATTAGGGGAAAACCATTTTATTATAAAGTTCTTAGCCTGTTGGGGCAAAGATCATAAAATTTCACAATTTTCGTTTGTTTCTCTTTCGAGATGAACTCAATGATCGGAGAATTTCTCTTGCATGTGGAAAAGGAAAGCCAGAGATCGCAACACACACCAACCTCTATGAGAAGTTTCGTCTTTGGTTAGAAGACTTTTCAGCCATATTAGGTGTGATGGCTTCAAGGACCATACGTTGGTACATCGTATTTATTGCGAAAACGCATCCATGATACAAATACCCCATTAACCACGCTCGACAACCCTGTCTTTTAGCTGTACTTCTTCCAATGCATGTGTTTGAGTAATGACAGATTTTTGTCTGCAACAATTGCACTAGTTCCATGACAGCACATGGTTCTGTGTATCTGTTGGAAGTTGTATTGATGGCTTGGAACGCTAGACAATTTTAATTGGGTATATTCTGGGGACCACCGTAGCGCAGAGGTTAGCATGTCCCCCTATGACGCTGAACGCCTGGGTTCGAATCCTGGCGAGACCATCAGAAAAAATTTTCAGCGGTGGTTTTCCCCTCCTAATGCTGGCAACATTTGTGAGGTACTATGCCATTTAAAACTTCTCTCCAAAGAGGTGTCGCACTGCGGCACGCCGTTTGGATTCGGCTATAAAAAGGAGGTCCCTTATCATTGAGCTTAAAAAACTTAAATCGGACTGCACTCATTGATATGTGAGAAGTATGCCCCTGTTCCTTAGTGGAATGTTCATGGGCAAAATTTGCATTTGCAATTTGACGGATCTAGCACTATGTTTTGAGATTTCGGGGAAATGTATCACTTTTTGGTATTTCCTGGTACATAAATTAATAATTTGTAATAAATAAATAAATCTTTTCAGAGAAACTTTTATCAAGCCAAAGTATTGCTAGAAAATACTATGGGTAAAGCGTTTTCTTTTCAAAGTGTACAGAAAACAAGTAAAAAGGCGTTAAGTTCGGCCGGGCCGAACTTTGGATACCCATCACCTCGGGTATATATGTAAACCACCTTTCGTCAAAACCCGATGAAAAATTCATACCTTATGCCCCATAGCAGCTATATCGAAATTTGTTCCTAACTCAACTCAATGTCCCAAGTTTCGGCCACATCGGACAATAAATGCGCCTTTTATGGGTTCAAAACTTTAAATCGAGAGATCGGCCTATATGGCAGCTATATCCAAATCTGGACCGATCTGTGCCATATTGCAGAAGTATGTTGAGGGGCTTAACTTAACTCGCTGTACCAAATTTCGGCAACATCACACAATAAATGCGCTTTTTATAGGCCCAAAACCTCAAATCGAGAGATCGGTCTATATGGCAACTATATCCAAATCTGGACCTATCTGGGTAAAATTAAAGAAGGATGTCGAAGGACCTAACAGAACTCACTGTCCCAAATTTTGGCAAAATCGGGTAATAAATGTGGCTTTTATAGGCTCAAAACCTCAAATCGAGAGATCGGTCTATATGACAACTATATCCAAATCTGGACTGATCTGTGCCATATTGCGGAAGTATGTTGAGGGGCTTAACTCACTGTACCAAATTTCGGCAACATCACACAATAAATGCGCATTTTAGGGGCCCAAAGCCTTAAATCGAGAGATCGGTCTATATGGTAACTATATCCAAATATGAACCGATCTGGGTCAAATTAAAGAAGGACGTCGAAGGACCTAACAGAACTCGCTGTCCCAAATTTTGGCAAAATCGGGTAATAAATGTGGCTTTTATGGGCCTAAGATCCTAAATCGGCAGATCGATCTATATGGCGGCTATATCAAGATATAGTCCGATATAGCCCATCTTTGAACTTAACCTGCTTAGGGACAAAAAAAAGAATTTGTGCACAGTTTCAGTTCAATGTGTCTATTTTTAAAGACTGTAGCGTGATTTCAAGAGACAGACGGACGGACATGGGTAGATCGTCTTAGATTTTTACGCTGATCAAGAATGCATATACTTTATAGGTTCGCAAATGGATATTTCGATGTGTTGCAAACGGAATGACAAAATGAATATACTTCCATCCTTCGGTGGTGGGTATAAAAACTTAATTCATTCAACAACTTCAATTCGAAAAACTGCAATCCCTTTAACTGTACAAGCCTGAAGGACACATTGCATAGAAAATTTGCTTATTTCCTCCTGGCAAATCCTTTAGAATTTTTAACTTTCAAACACAATTTATAGACATTTTTTATTAACCACAATACCACACTTATGTATTTGTACTAAGGGCTAGGAAAAACTTCCTTCTATAATATAGGATATAAAGGTACAACACAATATCAATGTCAATTAAAAACCTTTTGTTCTTATTCTAAAGACTTTTGAACAATAAAGAGAGGAATAACACAAAAAAAACTATTTACAAACTTCTTTGAAAATGTATTTAAAATTCTCTACAACACCACCACTGTAACTTACTACCACCCTGACAGCAACAACAACAAAAGGAAAAGAAAAAAAATGACATCAACAACAACAATGAATGGACTCAAAGACCACACAAAGATACGTATGTAATGCATAAAAGTTCCTTCCAAATTCTATTCTACACACTCATACGAATTTTAAATAAATGTTTCGGTTTATCTCTATAAACGACCAACTAAACGTAAAACAGAAAAAAAACAACAACACAATGACTAACAACAACATCTATCCAAATGAAAATCTAAGAACAAAAGAACACAACCAACAATTTAAATAAACAAAAAAGCTTTAATTTGTTTAAAAACTAAAGAAAATCGACTTTAGCTTTAACATTTCAAAACCAGCAAAATTTTATCTATCCTAAGATTAAAAGAAAAACCAATAAATTTAAGTTTAGCTTAAATTTAAAGTAAGTGTAGATAATTATTTTTTTCAAAAATAAACTAATGTTTAAGCAAAAACTTTACCTAGTTCATACACCCAACCCCAACGGCAGCAAGAACACAGCAAACACCTCTCTAATATTTAACAACAAAGAATGGGCCAAAAACAAATCTTAAAAGTAGTCAACACTAGCATATCACCAACTATCACAGAACTTTTGTATCGACAACCAACCACCTACCCACCCACACAGACCTACACAACAAAACAGTTATAAGTCACTACCAATACTAAAAAGCACCAAACAAACAAAAAAAAAATACATATAAGAAATAAAATTGATTTTTATTTTTTATTTAAGAAAAAAAAACTACCAAATTAGTTAAATGAATAAAATATTTATTAAGATTTAAAACAAAATTGAAATGAGACCAAAACAAACAAATAGGGATGTTAGCTGTTAGAGAGCATAGCATAGAGACTAAATTTAAAATATAGGAGTATATACATAAACACATACGAATAAATATTATCAAGTATATATTTTTTAAATAAAATTTATGTGTAAATACCCCAAGGAACATCAGCAAAACAAAACTGAAACGATTTTATTTTCCTTATTAA